>NC_042998.1:136213110-136225610 GCF_006345805.1 Octopus sinensis | reverse complement strand
AGACTTTTCGATTGAGCATGATTCAAAGAAAAATGCTCTTCATGTGACCATTTTAAAAGCATCAGACCTCAATCCATCAGTACCAGGAATTGCTGTGTGTGACCCTTACATCAAACTCCAGCTTCTGCCTGAGAAGAAATACAAGCGTAAAACCAGAATTCTCAGAAAGACATTGAACCCAGTCTACGATGAAACTTTCACCTTTTATGGAGTTGACTATAACCAGCTTGAAGATATTATCCTTCACTTTGTGGTTCTCAGCTTTGACAAGTTTTCAAGAGATGAAATTATTGGAGAAGTTATTTACCCACTATCTAATGTGGATTTGTCCCAGAAAGAGATCTCTTTATGCAAGGACATCACAGCGAGACATCTTAAGGTATTTCATAATCTCATTCTTCCCTTTTGTAGCTTCATTTGTTTTAGAGTAGATTTTGTTCTATTGGAGGATATAGAACTAGACATAAATGATGATTTTTTGCTTCTGCCAGTTTTGTTTTCATTGGCGACATATAGAATCCAAAGGATTCCAAATAGCAGTTAGAGATTGAATAAATTTATTGAATTTATTTGCTTATTAAGGTAATGTGTTGGAAATTCTGTCCTTAGTTTAATAAAATTGTTACATCACATTCAGTGAATCATTTTAATTATTCTAGATGCTACTGATTATTTCAAAATGTATTTACATTCCTGTTTCTGTACAAGCATAGGTGACATGTTTCTATAAATCTGGACATTTGCATGTATTATTGGAACAGGTGATATTCAGTTATACATCCTTCTTAATGCTAATATGTATTTATTAGAATTTAAGATTATGGCTTGTTTTAAAGATTCCATCTATAGCAGATCTTTAGGGTCATTACTAATTTTTTATAAATTTATTATTTAGCACTCAAGCTTTTTATATTTCCTTTGCTATGTTTTTTGATTATTGGTAACCTGAGTTGAAATTAACAAATACTAACTTTATTTAAAAGATGTGGACTTTTTTAATAACTAATATTTGAATTATATGTATTTGGCATGACGGTGCTTTATCATAGCAAATGTTCTTTGGTTCCTTTTATTCATTATATTATCTTTTTTCTGAAATTTGTTAATTTGCATGTTATGTCTTCTAAAAACATTTCAGAATGGTACAGCTTAATGCTGTAATCTATTATAGTTCAATTCAATAGATTTGATTTAATTGAAATATTGGCTTTTATTTGATTAAAATATTTTTTGTGTTAAGTAAAATTATATTTTTAGTTAATAATTAAATTTAAAGCTATGCAAATTTACTTCATTTAAGCTAATGCTGGTTTTATTTTCATTTGATTATTGCCTTATATTTGGTTCTGGACTGCTTTTTATGTATGTATGTATGTATGTATGTATGTATGTATGTATGTATGTATGTATGCATGTATGCATGCATGCATGCATGCATGCATGTATGTATGTATGTATGTATGTATGTATGTATGTATGTATGTATGTATGTATGCATGTATGGAAGGGTGGATAGATGGATGGATGGATAGATGTTCTCCTTTGAGATTTATTTAAGTTCTTAATGGAGTTCAAGCTGGTTGCTAACAAAGTGACAAGACTTTTTGGCTTAAGACAGTTCCTGAGGTTTGTTTGTATGTATGTATGTATGTATGTATGTATGTATGTATGTATGTATGTCAGCATGTATGTACAACTGTATGTATGACTATGTATATTTTATTTGAGATCTATTTAAGTTCTTCTTTGTAGAATTCAAACAAAGCCAAGACAGTTACAGAATTTGAGAATATGTAAATGAATTAGTGAGTGTATATATCTAGGTGTCTGTGATGATAAACTTGCACTCACAAAATGGGTTACATGTCTCTTTAGTACATAACTGCATGGTTACATCTTATGAATGTATTTTTGCGTATACATATATAATGTATGTATGAGCTTATCTACATATGAATGCATTCATCACTATATGTGGTTGTGCGAATGTATGTATAAATAAATGTATAAATGTATGAGTGTATCTATGGATATATGCATGTATGAATGTGTCTATGTGTGAATAAATATATGTGTGAATGTACATGACATGTGTATGAATGTATAGATGTGAATATGAACTTATGTATGTGCGAATACATATTTGTATTATATACCAGGGTAAATCATTATTATCATTATAGAAGCAACATAGAAGTCCTGATGTTTACTTTTATTTCACCTCTTTGCTGGTTAATTATAGTAATAATTTGATAATTATCATTATTGTTGTAATCACCAGCTTCATTATCACCATCGCTATCATCGTCACTATCTTCATCATTGTTATTAATAAACGCACTGGCAGTAATGGCACATGCTTCACTGTAATCTGTGGCTATTATATGAGTTAGAAGCAATATATTATTTACCTCCAGTAACATTACTGTTGTCATAGAGACAAGCATTGATGTCATCATCACCGTCAGCATTTGCACATATTATATAATCTTCTCAAGGGTAAATCGAAGTTTCTTATCACATGACTTACTATCAAATAAAGATGTCTGTCTGGCTTTCACTCCTCGAACAAATATTTCTTGTTTTTAAAAATACATTTTAATCCCCTAAATATTAAAATTAGCTTAATTTTCTACTTTCTGTTTGAGATAACAATAATTTGTCTTTTTATATCTTAGAAAACACAAACAATCTATTTTTATCTAATAATATACATCTACATATGCATATAGTTTTTATGCATGGACATACATACATACATACATTCATACATACATACATACATTCATTCATACATACATACATTCATTCATACATACATACATACATACATACATACATACATATATACATACATATGTACATACATACACAGACATAGACACATATACATATACACATACACAGTTATGCTTTCACACACACACAAGCTTGCATATGCCCACCTACTCATGTGTATATATATATATATAATTTATATATATATATATATTGGAGTAGGTGGGCAAACAAAGAAAGTGACACTCAGCCAATACGACAGCTTCCACACAGTGGTGACAGTTTCCTACCAACATCCTATTTGTTCATGTGGATTTAAGAACAAAGAAAATAATTGATGTCCCTTTCCAGACCAGTAACATCACATGATCTGAGTTGACCAGTAGAGGCCTAACATCTAGAAGCCATCTTGAATTTGCCTCAAAACCTCTTACACTATCTCTAGATACCAGGCAAGATAGGTTCGTTTTACGGGCCTATAAAACTTTGAGTCCCATGGAGCTGAGTCAAACTATTAGTAAATTATATATATATAAATATATATATATATATATATATGACTTAATCTACTATTATTTTTAAATAAATCACTTGTATCAATCTGCATGAAAATAATATAAATTCTGTTCATATAATTGGCTTTTACCATCTTTGAGCCATTGGTTATTAATAATCTAAGCATCTTTTCTTTATTTGTTTATATATGTTTTGGCTTTTATTACCAGCTTTATTAATTTGCATTGCTAAGTCTTTCTTTGTATGCGTTTATTTTCTTTCTTACATATTCTTGTAATATTTGAGTTGTTTAAAAATTTAAACAATCCACTGTAAAACCAGTTGTTTCCATGGAAAATACAATTAAATGTGGATAAAAATTTGTTACATATTTTAAAAGGGAATGGGAAGGAAGAATCTCTTGAAAAAAAGATATGGAAAACAATGGAAAAAATGAAAATAAGGAAGGAAATATGGGGAATAGTTTTATTTATTCCAGTTGTTTCCATGGAAAATACAATTAAATGTGGATAAAAATTTGTTACATATTTTAAAAGGGAATGGGAAGGAAGAATCTCTTGAAAAAAAGATATGGAAAACAATGGAAAAAAATGAAAATAAGGAAGGAAATATGGGGAATAGTTTTATTTAGAGATAACTGAGGTGACCCTTGGAATTAATCATGAAACTGAATAATTGCTTGATTGTTTAAATTGAAGTGTAGACATTAAAATCAAACATATGTTATACATTCAAAACAAAATCAAAAGTAAACCAAAAATCTGTCTCTCTTTCTCTCTCTCCATATTTATATATATGTATGTTTGTCTGTGTGTAAATATGTATACATGCGCACACAGATTCAAACACGTATACATGTGTAAATACATATATATATACATTTCTTTAATGTATATGTGTGAGTGTATGTTACTCTCTCTTTAGCTTGGCATCACATCATAGTTGTAAATGAATGTTACCATCATGCAAGGGGTATTCTTCCTTTCTAATCTTCTGTGAAAACATGTTTGATCATGGAGAAGTATTTTATCTTCCTTGAAAAGAGGTAAGAGTCGGTAACAGACAGGTTATCCATTTATAGGAAATCCACTACAACAAATTCCATACAGCCCATGTAAGCATGGAAAAGTGGATGTTAAAACAATGACAACGGCAATGATGTTGATACTTATATATAGGTACATGGTCTGTACAGCTTTCACAAGCCACTTGTCTACTCTGAGGAGGCTAGGGATAGATGAGTGGCTGATGAAAGCTGTACAAGCCATGTACAGGGGTGCTGTCAATAAGGTGAGGGTTAATCATGAGTACAGCGAAGAATTTGGTGTACAGGTAGGTGTTCATGAAGGCTCAGTCCCCTACTTCTCATCATTGTCCTCCAGAGGAATTCAAAACTGGCGGCCCTTGGAAACTACCATATGCTGACAATCTTGGCCTCATAGCAGATTCTATTTCAGAAAAAAAATTCCAGGTGTGGGAGCAAAACTTGAAATCTAAGGGCTTTAAGGTTAACTTGACAAAGATTAAGGTCTTAGTAAGCAAGAAAACAGACAGGACCCTACCCACTTCAGGAAAGTAGTCATGCTTGATATGTAGGAAAAGTGTAGGCAGGAATTCTAAAAGGTGTAACCAGTGTAAGCTATGGACACACAAGAATTGTAGTAGAATAATAAGAAGGTAATCAGAGAAAGTAGCGTTTGTATGTGGAAGATGCCATAAAAACTACAAATACTCAGGAAATAGATTTTCTCAAATGTCCCAGAGTCTCTTTAGAGGTAGTGGATAATTTCTGCTACCTAGGGAACCTTATTAACTGAGGGGTAAGATGTATGGAAAGTATAATCACTAGAATCAGAATAAGATGGAGAAAATTCACAGAGCCTTTACCTGTTGGTAACCAATAATTTCTCTCTCCAATGGAAAGGAAGACTGTATGATACACGCATATGAACAGCAATTCTACATGGTAGTGAGATGTGGGTCCTGAATACAGAGGACATGCAAAGGTTAGAGAGGAATGGGGCTAGTCTGCTCTGTTGTATGTGTAATGTAAGTGTAGACATGTGGCAGAATGTTAGTGTATTGAGAGAGGAGTTAGGCATAAGAGGAATTAGCTGCAGTGTGCAAGAGAGAAAACTTTGCTGGTTTGGTCATGTGATGCAAAGTATCTTCTGCTCCGTCTGGCACCTGTGCGGGTGGCACGTAAAAAGCACCCACTACACTTACGGAGTGGTTGGCGTTAGGAAGGGTATCCAGCCGTAGAAACACTGCCAGATCAGACTGGGCCTGATGCAGCCTTCTGGCTTCACAGACCCCAGTTGAACCGTCCAACCCATGCTAGCATGGAAAGCGGATGCTAAATGATGATGATGATGACATACATGATATGAATGTGTGTGAGTTTGTGTGTGTGTGTTCATATGTATGTATATACATACATACATACATGCATACATACATACATGCATACATACATAAATACATACATACATACATACATACATACATACATACATACATACATACATACACTCATATGTATAAAGAAGGTTGAATGATATCATCTACTTCATCACTTCATAATACAGTAAACATTTTATTGTAACAAAACTAGTGTCACAATAAAATACCCCTAGTGCACTCTGTAAAGGGATTGGTACCAAGAAAGGCATCTAGCCATAGAAATCAAACCAACATTGAAACATTCGATATGTGATTCTCCAACCTCCTTAGGAAAAGAGTAGTAACTCCGAGTAAGGATTTTCTCAGTCCATTACGACCCTATACAACTCCTGTCAGCAGACATAAAATAATGATGATGGAGATAAAAGTTACATAAATAATATATTCCATGAGATGAAAGCAAGTGTTCCATGTGGCCCTCTTCTATACAATTTACTATTAATTTATTGTGGCTTTATAAATTCATTTGTACCTTCAATTAATTCATTCCCTTCCTTAATTATTTGTTTTGATATTCTGGTTTATGTGATCTTTACATCAACAACTTAATGTAAATGTTTAGAGATTGCTTATGGTAAGAATTTCTCAGTCCAGTGAGATTGATAATATTCTTATATATCCCAATAGATTTTTTGTAGCCTTCCCATTAGTTCTTTGAAGACAGGAATTCTATTGTCATCCAACGATGGTCATCATATTGAATGGCTTTTGTGAACACATTTTGTTTTATATTTTTCTGAAATGTTTAATCAAATGTATTATGGCTCTTAAACTGAAAGCAATTATAATGAAAGCCATCATTATGCTTGTAAACCTGCATCATTTCTGTGGCTCTGTGACTATCACAATAATAAATTGGACACCCACCTTTGTATTCAAATTCCTGCTAAACTTATACATATAATAATAATAAAGTAGTGAGATTCATAATGATTGCAGTACAGGCTGTTGGTTAGCCTCAGGCATAGACATGGCTTCTATAGAAAGCACAAAATTGGTAATATTCAATCAAACCAAAGTCAAAATATACTCCTATGATATTCATATATCAGTGTTTTGTGGGGAACTGATCTTTCCAGGGGTTGATTAATACCATGAGTAAACTTTGTAAGCAAAATATGAGTGTATGTATTGTGCGTATATATATGTACATGTCCCCAAAAAAATCTGTCAGGAGCCAAACAAGGCAAGAAGCCACACACACACACACACACACACACACACACACACACACACACACACACACACACACACACACACACACACACACACATATACATCATAGAGAAAGAGAGAGAGAGATGAAGAATAGGGATTCAAAAACTCAAATAGGGCTCACATTAAGTTCCTCATCAAGGGCATGGCTACCAAAATGGACCATGGTCAAGGTTAGATGTTAAGATCATTAACAACATTCTGAAAATCCAAGAGTTACAACGATCGAAAGTATGTATATAAAGTGGTCAGATAAAAGAAGTGACATGAGAGAATAGATGCTTATGCCATTAATTTACAGCTTTGGTTATGAAACAGCTATAAGCAAATGAAATAAACATCCATTCTCTCTCTTCACTTCACTTATCTGATCAATTTCTATAAATATATACATTCATACATACATTTTAAAATTCAGGATAAAAGCAATATATGATTTTATCAGGTAGTTAGCATGTAGTAAACCGGTTAAGGTAAAAGTAATAAATTTATAAATATTCAGGGCAAGCAAGTACACTGGCTTTGCCACATCCTATTCGTCTTCTTAAAGCATGTGGCAAAGCCAGTGTACTTACTCGCTTGCTCTGAATATTAATTTATATATATATATATATATATATAATATATATATATATATATATATTGTTATATTTCGGAATATATATTGTTATATTTCAATACACGACTTCACATAAAAAATCTTGCACAACAAATATTTAAACGTATATATATATATATATATATATACATACACACACATACATATATGATAAGAGTATTGTAATTCAGAAGTAGAATAGTAATTGAAAAGGAAATAAGGAAAGCTTCTAACGATGCAGAGATGAAAGATGAAAAGCTTTTGTATATTTCGGGTGCAAAGGCCCATCTTCAGAGAGTGTGCCTTTGTACCCAAAATACATATATAAGTTTTACAACTTTCATTTCTGTAACACACACACACACACATGCACACAGTCACACACACAAACACACATACATTCACGCACACACATACAGTCATACTTTGTTTACAAAGCTAATTTATGGTATTAATTAACCCTTGGAAAGATCATAGCCACCCTCATTTCAATGCTGACATATGAATAAATATCATAGGAGTATATTTTGACTTTGTTTTAGAAATAAGCTACAAGTAAAATACTGATGAAATAAACAACTCAACAAGAGAATCCTTTAAACAACACAATGTTCTAACTCAGGGGTTCCCAACCCACTGGGTAGGGGGGGGAGGGTCGTGAAGCCTTGGCAGGGGTGTCGCATAGCCTTGCTAGAAATGGCTTGGGTTAAGATTGATTAATTAAAATATAAATCAAGCTATTGATAGTAGGAGGCTGCATGGGTTTCTAGCTTTTGGGTAAGGGGTCGTAAGTGCAAAAAACATTGATCAAAATTATTGCTTTGTGGGACATGAGTTGCTATATTATCTTTTCAGTGTCTATTGATTTGAAGCTCACATATTCTAGTATTGTAACAGAAGGATACTACATGTTTAGAAGGTTTCCATTAGCTTCTGGCATGTGATACTTTATTTTACAAAGGCTTGACTGTAGACACTGGTTTTTCACTATTTCTGTTGTGCATGTAGTTTCAATTTGTTTCATATCAGAGATATGTACATTCTTGCAAAGAGTGAGGATATAATATTTCACTATTAGTATTATTGCTTGCCAGATTCTTTTCACTGTTTAATATTGGATGTTTACTGTTTTTAGCCTGATTGTCTGCTCAATGTTTTACTGTTATCTGCTTAACATATGATTGCTTTCTGGATTGTTTTTGTTTATTAATTAATTTAGGAGAATGCATTTCTTTTCAAAATCTCTTCAGTATTTTCATGTATTGTTTTAAGTAATGACTTTACTTGGTATGTTCATGCTAAAAATAATCTCTGTAACTTGAATGCATACCTTCTAAGGTTTCTTTAATTTAAACATAATTGTTTGAAGGAAGAGTCCCATGTTTTACAAGTTAACTTGTCATCAACAGCACAGTGTCTATTTTAAGTTGCTTCGGGGGGGGGGGGTAGCTTCACTTAGGCTTATCATGAGATACACCAGATATAAGTTGTGGTAACTACATCGAAATCTGTCAGGAGCCAAACAAGGCAAGAAGCCACTTAGTGTAAAGGACTATGGAGAAGGAAAAATTAAGACAAAAAGAAGGAATTTACTTTAGACTTGAAAGAGTTCAGGTCATAAGAAGGGGGGGAAACAGTGAAATGGAAGAGAGTTCCAAAGTCTGGCAATTCAAGGGAAAAAGCTTCAACTGTAGCTAGCTGATTACTTGTAGAATACATACGTAGGGTGTCCTGGGTGTATTTATCATGCTCTAACACTTGAGAGACTGAATGCCATGTAAGACTGCAAACTTTCTCTACTCTGTATCAGTTTCAATTCATAGTCGTTGCTTTCCAAATATATATTTTATTTTTTCCCAAAAACATGATATGTATATGTATTAACATATATGTATATATATATATATATATATATATATATATATATATATTTAAGCATTATTGACTGCACATACACAGTGTATGTGTTTTGCTTGTTCACTGCTTGTAGTTCAGCATGGTGAACTCAAAGTGCTTTGAGTTCACCATCAAAGTGCTGGGTGTTAAAATACTTGAAAGTAACAGACAGGAGAGGCAACTTGCCCCTAATCCCACTCAGGACAAGAAGTGAGTTGTTTCTCTTGTCTGAATTACCAGTTAATGACTACATACAAATAGCATGAGTCTGTTCACCCTCAGTTCGATTCAAGTATGTAATGTTGATAAGCCACAAAACCAGCAAAATATTGGTATCCATCATGCCTTAATAGGATTAGGAGTGAATTGTGTTGCTTGTCTATGACTTTCATGTGTCTTAACTCAGCACTGTGAAGGAGTCATCTCTCCCAAAATAAACTGCAGCTAACCAATGAACAAGGAAGACACATACAATGAGTATGTGAGGTCAATAATGTTTACAACACTAGCTCTGCTTCTAATTCATAATAATAATATATAAACATGTTTTTATCGACATCATCATCGTCACCCTCATTTTTACATCCAACTTTCTATGCTTGTATGACATGATGTGTGTGTGTGTGTGTGTGCATGTGTGTGCGTGTGTGTCTGTGTGTGTGTGTGTGTGTGTGTGTGCATGTGTGTGTGTGTCTGTGTGTGTGTGCGGAGAAAGAGAGAGAGAGAGGCATATATGGCATCCAGGTTATGAAATTCATTTCATATAATCATGTGGTTCTGGGTTTGGTCCTACTGTTCAGTACGTAGGGCAACTGTTGTCTACTGGAGCCCCAGGCTGATTAATACCACGTGAAGGAATTTCATAGGCAGAAACTCCAGAAAGCCTGCCATGTGTGTGTGTGTGATTATATGAGATGAATTTCATAACCTGGGTGTCATATCTGCCTTTATACACACACAGGCAAACACACACACAAACACACACTCACATGTACACACACATACATGCACTCACACACATATGCACATGTGGAAGTGTGCACAAATGTTTGTATTCCACCCATGTCACCAGTTGAACAAATTAGTGCTGATGCTGATATTCTTTGTTGACCTTATGACTGGTCACTCAATGCTTTCAAAGGCTTGTGGAATACAAAGATCTTTACTTGAAAAACAGACGAATGTTGGCAATAGGAAGAGCATCCAACTGTAAACGTCTATCAAAAGTAACTTTCAGTCTGAATCTATACTAACATGGAAAAATGGACATTAAAAAAAAAGGACCAAGTGAGTGAAATATTTATGTGTATGCATATGCATGTGTATGCGTGAATGTGTGTATGATTTTTGTATATGTGTGTGTATGGGCATGCATATGCATGCATATAAATGCAAACACACACTCACGCATACATGCATACACAGATTAAAGTAACTAGTGATAGGAAGAGCATTCATCCATAGAAAACATGCTAAAAGCATGTGTAACATACAAATGAGAAATAATCCTCAACCCATCTAAGAGGGTAATAACTCTAAGAACTGACTCAGCCCATAACAACTTGTCCAACTCATGCTAGTATGAGAAAGGAAACGTATAGTGATGATGGTGGTGGTGGTGGTGAAGAAAAAGAGGATACAATGACAATAAGGCTAATGACGATAGCAATGATGATAACGATATCAATTACTAGAGCAAATAATTTGGTGGGTCAGTTTCCATCTGAAATTTGAACAGATAGATTCAGATATTTAATTTCCAATTAAAACCTCCACACATTCACCTTATGTAAAGCATATTTGTCACAACTTCCCATTTGCCTCTCTTCTAACATTATGGCTTCATGTTTTATTGAGGAATCCTTATAGCTATAGCAACAAGCAATTCATAATGTTACTGTTTAATTACAAGACAATTAGTACCAGCAACTAATCAATATTTTTTACCTTCAAAAATTCATTCCTTCAAACCAAAATTTCGATAAATTTTGGGCTGACAATTTTTATGAATATTTGTTTCAGTTTCGTACCCAAGGCCGAGGAGAACTCCTTGTTTCGCTTTCTTACCAACCAGCAGCCAACAGACTCACAGTTGTTGTACTTAAAGCAAGAAATCTCCCCAAAATGGATGTTACTGGCCTCTCTGGTATGTTCTTATTGATTGCATTCCTCTTTTTATTTTTGATATTTGCCTTATTTAAATTTTGCTTTATTTTTGCCTCTTATTTTTTTCTTTTTATTAAAAAGTGAAGCCTTTTGAATATTGCAGTTTTAGAAATTCTTCACTTGTTTAGAGTAAATGAAATGTATAAATTTGTGTGTGTGTGTGTGTGTGTGTGTGTGTGTGTGTGAGCATGTGCATTCATGTATATTGTACACACACACAAATACACAAAATCACAATAAAGCAAAATCATCCAATGATAGAATATGATGAACATTATACTAAACCTTGCTATTCAGGTATTATGTTGCTCTAGTTAATGTTGCTTAATCTTTTTGTTGCTATATTTCTGCTGAAATACACTGCCTTTGCGCCTGTTAATTTTGAACATTTTGATGGAAAGTTTTCACATAGATTATTTTAAAACAGTGAGTTTGTATCATAATGTCAAGGGCAGTTTTAGGTGAGTTGGAATCAGAAATGTATCTGATGGAATGAAGTTAATGATTACTGTTTCAAATTATGACAAACCTGTCTTCTTAGATTGAGGAGTTCTCAAGCTAAAGATGATAACTGAGTTTGCAAAAAGGCATTTGGTTGCAACATGTAGAGTAGTTCAAATGATTATATATATATATATATATATATATATATATATATATATATATATATATATATATATATATACATATATCAATATATATATATTGATAACACAAGTGACTTGAGGTTGACTACAACTGTTTCAAGCATGTTACACAGGTTTGCTGTTCTTGACTTCTACCTAGGTGTCCTTATAATTAAAATACCTCGATTCTATTGGATCCTGAAAATAATTATATATATATATACATGCAGGTTTATGTAAAG
>NC_042998.1:136158110-136200610 GCF_006345805.1 Octopus sinensis | reverse complement strand
AAGTGGTGATGGAAACAAACTAAAAGATACAATGAGGAGCGAGGTTATTACTCATTGTCAACATGGAAAACCCATTACCCTGAAGGAGGAATTGCCAAATAATGGGTATTATATTCCTTTATTTTTTCCCACAATGAACCTCCAGAAACGGCCGTTGGTACCCTAATTTAACTAATTTTAGCTATTCTGAATTTTAACCTCACTCCTCATTGTATCTTTAGCTCGTTTCCATCACCACTTCAGACTTTCTCCAATATTTTTACCTATACATGCATGTATTAACGTTTTTATGTCTGCACCTGAAGATTCTTTAAAATCTATTATTTTACACATATATATTTTTAATATATTTATTTACTTAGAGATTTAAAAAAAGAATTATCTGTGTATTTGTATATTTTTAATCTATCATGTACGATTGTCCTTTAAATCCATCTCTAATTGGAGTCATATTTGTGGATTGAATTTCTCGGTCTTTTCTTTCTTCACATTACATATTTATATATATATATATATATATATATATATATATATTTATATATATATATAATATATATATATATATATATTTATATATATAATATATATATATATATATATATATATATATATATATATATATATATATTATATATATATATATATATATATATTATATATATATATATATATATATATATATATATATAATGATATGTAATTTTAAGACCAAGGATCTAAGTGTAGGAAGTTTGAGCAGTCCCTGATTGGTATAGAAAACAGCTTTCAGGATCAATAAGAGTTTATTGATGTAGAAGGTTGTAGCTTTCTTCCATATCGAAGTTCAATAAGCTGAAAAAAGTTTCTTTTATAGTTCATGGTTAGCAACTAGGGTTGCTATGAATGTGAATATAAATCCAAATTGAGTGAATGGAGAAGGTAAAATCCAGGTCAGCAATTGTTCAATCTGAAATATTCTGACAGGTACCTTGCCAAAATGTCTAGTGAGGATATCAACTGGAAGCCTTTGGTTCCAGCCTTTTTACTTAGACTTCCTTAAAGAACTTATTCTCTACCTTTCTGACATATGTATGTATATAATAGTTTTATATTTGGGCATACACCTTCTAGTATGTTGTTTAAAGCCTATTCACAGTATTCAGCTACCTGATGTCAACAGCAGTATGGCAATATTTGCTACTGGATTTACTTAGGAAATTCTTTCATGCCCGTTAGAGTTTATAAAAATATGAGAGAAAGAAATGATATTCACAAGACTCATTATTATTCACTACAATTTTTTATTATTTACTAGTGCACGATGTGTTGAAATGATTATACTGAATAGTACAGAGTCTCATGAATTCCATTTTCTTTCTGTCTCTCATTTACATGTATGGCATTAGGAAGGGCATCCAGCTGTAGAAACTCTACCAGATCAGATTGGAGGCTAGTGTAGCCATCTGGTTAGCCAGACCTCAGTCAAATCGTCCAACCCATGCTAGCATGGAAAGCGGACGTTAAACAATGATGATGATGATGATGATGGTGATGATGATGATGATGATGATGGTGATGATGATGATGATGTATGTATGTATGTATGTATGTATGTATGTGTGTGTGTGTGCATGCAGTTATGTATTTATGTATTTATATATTGTGTTCTCTTCGATTTTTAAGTATTTGAAATCTTCCTCAAAGGAAGGAGCTGGTTTCTAACTAGAATACAATGTTCCACAACTGAAATGTAAATAACCAAGAGAATATCACATTTTGAATTTGAAGGAAAAAAATGTCTTGCATATTCTAACTGTTCCACTTACAGATTGTATTAGTAATGTGTGTCAGCTGGTTGATTTCTTTTTCTGAAAATTCTTTTTGTTTTTCCATGTGTATGTATACATGAAGAGAGAAAGAAAGATGGAGAGAGAGAAATAGAAAAAGAGAGAGAGATCAGATAATGAATAAGTGTTAAGGATGAAGATTATACAAAATTTCATGTGACTGCTGGCAACTGAATGAAGAAGCCATTGGTAATTAGAAAACAATCAAACCTCTAATCTTTTGTAATTATTCTGTTCATTAATATATCATAAGAGACCAAGTATGCACACACACACGTACACACATACACACATGCTTGTTCAGTCTGGAGTCGATGATAAGACACTGGCTAGTATCCACAGTGACAGTATTCATGTCATCAGCAGTTATTCTAAACAGACAAATATGAATATCATTATTAAAGTTTGTGACAAAGGAACAAAAAATAATGAGACCTCATATTAAAGACTTTAAAGTTGTGTATTTGGCTTCTCATTTGTCTAGAAGTTGTATACACATGCATGCATGTACGCACACGCATGCACATACACACACTCTCACTCTGTCTTTCTTTTCCACCCCTCTTTCTCTCATATATTCTCACATTGTCAATTGAATCAATATTTCATGTTACCAGTAACCACTTCCTGTACTTGATAAGGATGATATGTAAAGATGTTCCAGAGGGGGGGGGGGAATTTAGAAATGTAAGACATTTTTAATAATAGGGAACATGGTGAAGTAGTTTTGATGAATTACCTGATGATAGTAATAATAATAATAGTAATGATAGTAATAATAATAATAATAATAATAATAATAATAATAATAATAATAAAAATTATTATTATTATTACCCAGAATAATAATAACTATTACCCAGAAGTAATGGGGGAAGAGAAATGATGCAGGTAGAACTGTGCTATAAGACCTCCACAAAAGTAATGAACAGGTACTTAACTAGTACAGAGAACTCAATCCTACAGCTTGTGTGCAAACATGAAAGCAGCAAAAAGTCACATTCTATTGTCAAGGATGCTTGAGAATTCACAAGGGAACCTGAAACCACTGCCACCAAACAAGCAAAACAGATCAAGCAGGCTACAAAAAAGAATGGGCAGAACTATGTTGAGGAGCAGTGGAACCAGAAGCCCCTGCATAGACAGTATATGCTGATGTAGACAGTTGAAATGCTGATGTAGACCAAGCAACAACCCATCAGCGGCTGAGAAGTTCAGGACTAAAAGCAGAAACTGAAGGTTTCCAATTGGCAGCACAAGATCAAACATTGCTTACCAGAAACTACCAAGCTAACATTCTTCAAAATGGTTCTGACCCTAAATGCAGATTCTGCAACACATTTGATGAAACAATAGACCATCACATTTTAAGATGTCCAAATAAATACAAGAATTTCCACGATAGGGTAGGACAGTATTTACATGGAAAATATGTAAACACTACAAAATTGGCACTCCTGCTTACTGGTATGAACATCATCCTGAGTCAGTTGTTAAGGGTAAAAATGTCACTATCCTCTGGGATTTTCCAATCATCACTGACAGCACAATCCAGGATAATTGACCAGACATAGTTATTAAAGACAGGGAAGAAAATACTTGTAGACTAATACATGTAAGTGTTCCCACTGATAAAAATATATCTGTAAAAGAATTTGACAAATTAAGTAAAAAAAAAAAAGAACATGGAAATTGAAATACAAAAGATGTGGCATCTTAAAGTGAGAACTGTTCTTGTTATTGTAGGTGTCCAAGGTATAATAAAAAAAAAAGGGATGTCAGAAACATCTAGATAACATCCCAGGAGAACCATGTTTCAGAGAAATCCTAAAGATTCTGCTGACAAGTACTGCCCACACCCTTAGAAAATCCCTATCAATTTAAATGTCTGTGCAGTATTACATGAAAATATTTTGCTACTGCCCCTACCACTTACCCTCCCCAAGCTTTCAGTCATACTATAACATTTCTTATCGTTCACTCACCCTAGGGTACTGGGTGTGTCTCAGCAAGTGATTGTAACAAATATGCAGATTAAAAGTAAGTAACAACAACAACAACAGCAATAATAATAATAATAACAATAATAATAATAATAATAATAATAATAATAATAATAATAATAATAATAATAATAATAAGGAACCTAAAACTTGTAAATTGGACAAAATCTGAATTAGCAAATCAAGACCGAAAAACTAGGAAGAAATTCAATATGAATAGTGGACATCATTCAAGAGCAGTAATAACAAGATTGCATTTACCTAGAAAGGAAGGTGGTAGAGGTTTAATATCAGTGGAAGAGTGTGTAGAGTTAGTTTCAGTAGATATAGTCTCTTATGTAGTGAGAAAATTTTATTAAGAGCTGCTTGAGTAACAGTAGGAGATGAAAAAAAAAACAAATGGAGTTAAAAACCAGAAAAAAGAAGCAAGATAATCTGACTGGCAAGAGAAAGTTTTACACAGTAGATTTCCAAAGATAGTTGCAGGAAATAGTAATAGTAAGACATGGCTGTGATTGCGAAAAAGAAGGCTGAAAAGGGAGACAGGAAGCTTGTTAGTAGCAGCACAAGATCAAGCATTGAGAATTAACTGTATAAAAGCCAAAGTAGGCAATAATCAGGCAGATTCCCAATATAGGTTATGTAAATCAAATGCGGAAAGTTTTACTCATATAGTAGCATGAATGTAGCATGCTGCCACAGAAAGAATACAAGGTAAGACATGATAACCTAGGGAGAATAATCTACTGGTAATTTTGTAGAAAGCTAGGATTTGACAATACTGACAAGTGGTATGAACATGAACCTAATAAAGTGCTAGTGAGATTTTAGCATTCAGACTGACAGAGTAATAGAAGCTTGAAGGCCTGATTTAGTAGTAGCTGACAAAGAGAATAGAAAGTGCCAGGAAACTGATTTTACAGTCCCAAATGATGAGAGAGTGAATATAAGATGTATAGAGAAAAGAGCAAAGTACCAGGACCTAGCCTTTGAGTTACAGAGGCTATGGAAAGTGCGGGTAAAATGTATCTCTATAGTTATCAGTGCATTAGGAACTATTCTCAAAGATTCAAATAGATGGATATAGGAAATAGGTTTAAAACCTGATTTAGTACAGCTCCAGAAAACAGTATTATTAAGAACAGCTAGGACACATAGAAAGGTTCTTGAAATCTAAGGCTACTTATAGCTTGATGTTAGGAATTTTTTCAATAATAATAAATGCCCTGATGCAGTACCAGACAGTGGCTCTCCTGGCTTCTGAACTTAACTAATTGGAAGTGTTATCATGTACATTGTTTTGTCTTGGTGTAGAAGATGGGCTACAGCAAATATTCTGCTCAATACCACAGATTTGCTTGTCAGTCATTTGACCGTAACCAGTTGAGCATGTCCCTTAGTGGCTGACAATATTTACATCTCTGATCACATCACAAGCAGAAGTAGTTGGGGAGTATCATAGCTATGTGTTGAGAGGAATTCTTTGGAGGTTGGATAATTCACCTTTGGAAACATAGGTGTTTCATTTAACATCCTTAAACAACCCTTATTCAGGGAGCTTTTGAGCAGGATGGGCTCCTTAACCTGAAGAAAAATTTAATTAGGCCCCACCTGCAAGGCCATGCACTGTTTATCTTGATATGAGATCACCATGTTGTGCACATATGGTTGTGATGCATGTGCCTGGTGTACTCTTATCAGATGGGTAGTCATGATGGGTATACTGGGCTTTGTATATTTTACCTCACTGTCACTTTGATGGCATGCACTGCTCTCTCACTCAATAATGATGATGATGATGATAACAAAGACTGAATGTGAAAGAAATGGCCTAGTTTCAACTGTACAGATATTCAGAAAGGATATTGGAATGGAATTTGGGACTAAAAAGTGTGATATGCTTATGATACAAAGAGGCAAATTAGTGTCATCTGAAGGTGTAGAGCTACTCAACAGCAAGAAAATCAAGTATATTGTGACTAATGGATATAAATATCTGGGCCTTTTAGAATGTGACAGAATCAAGGAAAGTGAAATGAAGGAAAGCTTTAGGTGAGTATATCTCAGAAGAACCAAATTAATTATGGGAAGTAGACTCAATGGAAAAAAAAACAAAATCAGAGAAATGAGCACATGGGCTGATTCCTTAATGTGATACAGCACAGGTGTTGTTAGCTGGACAAAGAATAAGCTTGAGGAAATGGACAGGAAAACTAGAAAAGTGATGACAATTAACAAGGAACTACACCCCAAAAGCAATACTGACAGACTGCATGTGTCTAGAAGGGTAGAAGAGGTCTCATAGGATGCAAGATCTGTGTTGTCAATGAGAAGAACAGTCTGGGATGGTACATCAAACAGCAGAGTGAATCCTTGCTTGCCACTGTTAGAAATAACAATACAATACTTACCAAAAATGTGATGCACCCACAAACATTTAAGAAACAAGATGAAGAAAGAGTAAATAACTGCAAAATGAAACCACTGCATGGGCAATACCTCAGAGAAATCAAAGGAAAAGACAAGATCGGCACTTGGAGATGGCCAAGAAAAAGTAATCTGATAGGATGCACTGAGGCACTGATATGCAGCACCCAGGAACAAGCTCTGAGAACCAATTACACCAAGTTTCAAATTGATACGATTATAAGATAGCAAATCACCCCTTTGTAGGATGTGTGGCAGCAGAAATGAAGCAAGCTCACATATTGTGAGTGTAGCAAGCTGGGCCAAAAGCACTATAAAAGGAGGCATGATAACTTGGTTAATTTTGTCCACTTGAGGCTATGTGAAAAGTACAGCCTGAACAGAGCATGGAAATGGTACAAACATGAACCAGAAGGAAACAGTGAGAACAAGGAACATAAGATACTGTGAGATTTTACAATCTAATGTGACTCCCTAATCAAGGCTTGAAGACCAGATATTGTTGTGGTAGATAGGGGAAAAAAGGAAACCATGATCATAGATATTGCAACACCTGGGGATGCAGGCATAAGTGACAAAGAACTAAAAGAGATTGAAAAGTACAGTCTACTAAAAGATGAAATTGCAAGAATGTGGACTATGAGGAGAGTGTCTATCTTTCCAGTAGTTTTGGGAGCATTCAGAGCACTAACAACCAAGTTTGAGAAGTATATCAAAGAAATCAGAATTGACATGAGAACAGAGCAAGCCCCCAAAACTGCTCTGCTAGGGAAAGCTAGGATTTTGAGATTGGTACTAGGATGTTGAAATGTCTCCTACGATAATTAACAACCAAGTATCAAAGCTAATGTGCAGAAAGAGACCCTATGAGACCTCTGACAGCAAGCTGCTGTCCACTCTCACAGAATCCACCAGAACAAACAAGACTGAACGTTCTGAGAAGTAAAACAATAATAATGATAATAATAATAATGGTTTCAAACTTTGGCACAAGGCCAGCAATTTTGGGGGAGGGGATAAGTCAATTACATCAACCCTAGTGTTCAGCTGGTTCTTATTTTATTGACTCTGAATGAACAAAAGGCAAAGTCGACTGGAATTTGAACTGGAAAACCTGAAAACGTTGCAAGCAGACGAAATGCCACCAAGCATTTTGCCCAGCATGCTAACAGGTCTGTCAGCTCACCAATAATAATAATAATAATGATAATAATAATAATAATAAAAACAATTCTTCTTTCCTTGACAAGTAGAGGCAGTCTATATCTATATTTTGGATGGTGCATTTTATTGTCAGTCAGGAGTTTTCTGGTTTTTGTGTCCATTCTTTGTAGGTCAACTGGGTTCCAGTTGATGACATTGAAACCATATTGTGTAAGAGGCACTGCTAAGGTGTTAATAGATTCTATGTAGCTCTTGGAGTTCAATTCAAGCTATTGTTTCTTGTTTTTTATCCAAAATGACCAGAAGCTGTGTTGAACAATAACATTACTCTACAATGCCTGCCTTGGGTGACTGGTTGTCACTCACCAGGTACCAGTTATCCAATAATCAAAGGAAAAATATTATTAACATTTGTTTCGAATTTTGTAATGGGGCCAGTAACTTTTGTGGGAAAGGTTCTAATCAATTACATCAATGTTTGCAGTTGACTGGTACTTTATTTTATCAACCTCAAAAGGATGAATGGAAAATTTGACCTCAGCAGGTTTTAAATTCAGAATGTAAAGCAGCAGAACAAATACTACAAAGCATTCTATTTCACACTAATGTTCTTAGCAATCTGCTGTCCTAGGTCCAAATATGTCCTTCTTTAGTTGCCAACAGAGTGTTTACACACATAAAATACAAACATGAAGTGATAAATCTTGTAGGGCTGAATAAAATGAAATCACATAGAAGTTAGAAGAGGGGTAAATATATATATACATATATATATATATACATACGAGCAAAACGCACCACCTCCCATCCAATGGATGGTGCTGAGTTGTCAAACATTTAAACTAAATTTTCTCAAAACAACTTGTCCAGCCGTCCCATAGGCCTCCCACTGATTTAACCTAAATTTGAGACACCAAACAGGCCAGCTTTTTTGCGCAAACTGCACGTGCCTTTTTCTTGCGTACGCATAGTATCGATCGCAACAGCTAATGTACTTGCACGTACAAATGCACGTTCTCACGGCTTTATCGATTGCATTCTCATCTGGAATCGATTTTTGTAATTTTTTCAAGACTTATACACACCCTAATACCATCGGTATCTACATATCAAATTTGAGCGCAATTGGGAGGATGCCCGATTTTATATAATATATATATATACATACACACACACACATATACATCTATATCATAGCTGTGCCCTTGTTACACAAGAAAAGCCATTGCCAAAAAAACTTATTGAAATGATTCATTATTGATGCCATGTGATGCCCTTATATGACTTTTAAGCCCAGCCAAACTTTTACACATCATATTACATACTACACAACTGTACCAGCTGGCAGGAGAAACAGGTGCCACCATATATACTCCCTTAACATGTCTTTTCAGACCTCCAACTGAGAGGCACACCCTTCCACATTTTACATATGTTCTGTTGTGAATTTTAATAGCCATATCACTGTTTATCATGGGTCAATTCCTGTGAGATTTTTGATGATTCACCAGGACTGCACGACTCAAACACCTCCTCCCACAAACCACACACACAAAAAGCAACACTCTTTCATTTTCCACAGGTTCCCTCCTTCTAAGCCTCCTCCTAATTCTCTTATACTTCACTCTCCCTCTCAAACCTTGAACAACCATCATGCACTATCTTCCTCCATCCATCGTGGTCTTGTGCCTCCCTCTCCCAATCATCTGCTGCAATTCCTGTCTGTATCTTTAAGGCAATCCTTAAACCTTAATTTAGGTTTATGTGCTGGTTTCCTGCCATCTTTCAGCTCACCATTCAATAGCTGCTTGGGCAGTCACTCATCACTCATCCTTACCAAATGTCCCCTCACCACCTCAAACGTCTTTGCAAAATCATTGACTCTATACTTCTACTGCCACTCTTCTCAAGCACCTCCACATTACTAATGGTCATTTTCCAGTTAATGCCTTACATGCCTCTGGTAAACAACCCATGCCTCACTCCCATATAGCAAAGATGAGAGGATGTATGTGTTATATACCTTAACTTTAATTTGTGAAGATATATTATGTTGTTTCCACAGATGCCTATCAAGCCTACCAAAAGCACTACTAGCCCTGCTGATTCTGTATGAAATTTCATCATCAAGACCAACAGTGCTCAAAGTAATTCCTAAATAAATAAATCTAGGCACCTTTGACCATTCATAGTTATAAAAGGTTCTACATACATCTTGTACATCAAGCTGGTACAATATAACAGTTTTTTTAGATTGATCATTAGACCCAGAAATCACATTCAGCATGTGCTGTATATCTTTCTAGGAATGTGCCAACAGGTCACAATCATCTGCATACAGGAACTCAATGAAGTGAGAATGCAGAACTTTCATTTTGGCACAAAGTCTTTTGAGATTGAACAGTTTTTCTGTTGTCCTATATCTTATATAGACCCCTTCAGTGCAATCTTCAAAAGCTATTTGAAAGACTATTGCAAAATACATAGCAAACAATGTAGGAGCAGGAATATCACCTTGTTTTACACCATTTTCTATAGAAATTGGATCTGATAAGGTACCTCCAACAGTAACTCTCACTTCCATCTTGTCATGAAATTGTCTAAGCATTCTCACAAATTTTTTAGGGCATCATAGCTTTTTCAGGATCTCCTAAAGTGCAATTCTATTAATAGAATCAAACACTACTATCCTTAAACCCACATTGCGATTCTGGTAGAACCTCATCAGCAATGTGCAGAAGCAATCTGTCCAGCATTACTCTACAGAGGACCTTTCCAGCAACAGCCAACAGACAGATGGTATGATAATTATCACAGACATCCTTTCCACCTTTAGATTTATATGGTATCTCCATAGTTGCATCATGCCAATCCAGAGGAACCTCTTCACTATGCCAAACCCTCTGAATCACATCCGTCAACATTGTACAGAGATGATCACCACCATATTTATATATCTCTGCACCTAGTCCATCCATACCAGGGGCCTTTCCATTGTTCAATTTCCTGATTGCTGCTTTTATTTCAACCAGGCTTGGAACTTCTGCTCTTAGGTGTATTATCAAGAAAAGAGAGGGCAACTTCAGTGGGTCTATTGAACAACTCATCAAAATGTTCTTTCCATCTCCCAACAATATCATTAGGATTTGTTAATAATTCTGTGCCATCCTTGCTCCAAAGCAGTGCAACCTTTGATAAAAATGGTCCCTAAACTTTTTTCAAGAGAGATTAAAAATGTTTGGAATTGTTAGCATTTGAAGCTTCTTGAATTTCATCGCATCTATCACTCCACCAGTTTTCCTGCATCGTCCTCAGCTTCCTCTGCACTGTTACTTTTACTGCTTTGAAATACGTAGCCACTGTCCTGTTCGCTGGCATGTCAACATTTTGCAATATGTTAAATGCCTTTCACTTCTCCTCTAAGATAAGACTAACTTCTTCATCACTATCGTCAAACCAATCTTGGCATTTTTTTACAACAAAGCAAAGAATGTTACTACAAACCTCGTATACTCTTTCTATGAATGAATTCCAATTTCCATCACCAGACAAACTATTTATTTCATTCACAAACTCATTCTGTACTAATGGAATCTTAAGCTTATTGACATCAATCCATTTAGGTAACTTGTCATTATTTGCTCTAACCTTACGCTTGACAAAAAAATTTACTTTGGCACACAAAAGCCTATGGTTTGTCCAGCACTCTGCACCATGCATCACTCATACAATAGCAAAGTCCCTAGTATCTCATATCCTGGTGAGGATATAATCTATAAGATGTCATTTCTTAGAACCAGGGTGCATCCATGTCGTTTTATACTTATTCTTTAGTTGAAACATTGTATTCATGACACACAAATCCATCTCTATGCACATTTGTAACAGTAGTAAATCATTACTGTTGGAACTCCCAACCCCATGCTTTCCTAAGACACCCCAAATCTCCTAGTCTGCACCAATGCGAGCATTAAAATCACCTAAAATGACAACTTTGTCATCATGGGGATAATGCATATAATCTCTGTCAGTGACAGTAAGAAGGCAAGTTTATCATCCTCTGTTTATCACAGTTGGAGCATATGCACTTATGAGTGTTGCATAGCAACCTTTTCTTAATGGAAGTCTTAATGACATCAAACGATCAGAATGACAACATGGTGGTTCCTCAAGCTTTGAAACCAGAATGGCTTTGATTGCAAAGCCTACTCATGATTTTCTCTTATAAGTCTCCTCTCTACCACTCTAAAATATGCAATATATACGATACATACACGCACACAAACACTCCACACGTTATATGTCTGTTAACTACACTGTAGTTCCTCTGCCCTTGACGGGTCTTATGTTTTGTTCAACAGGGCGTCCAACAAGCACCCGCCTCACCAAGCAAGCCTGGTGGGGTTGCCAGTTTAGTCGCTGAAGACCCGACCATGTAACAAGTTGTACTGGACTACATGGTACCAGTAGCACTCAAGAGCGACCTAACGTACATACAGCTATATACATACATGCACACATATATATATATGTGTGTATATATATATATATAATATATATATAATATAATATATATATATATATATATATATAAGTATATATATATATAATAATATGATTGAATGTCACACATCCTCTTCCAAGTATGTATATATGTGTGTGTGTGTGTGTGTAAATATATATATATATATATATATATATATGCATATATACATATATATCAAAGTATCATTAGAGACAGAAATCCCCATAAAATTCATCAAATCAGAATATAAATTCAACCATATCATAGAATATTATATTTAATATTTACTATTCATGTTCAAAGTTGTTGACTATCCGTGTTTCATGAGGTTGTATACTATCTTCTTGAGACACGCAGTCTCTTACAGAACCTCCCCTTATATACAAACCCAACCATCAGGTCCACCTATCCCCTATTTATAATTTTATCTATCATTATATATTTCAACTTAAAGGTATATTAAACTATACAGATATATAAATAAATTTCTAGTATGTCAAAACATATAGATGTGTAAATAAATTCATTGATTCCTGCAGTTTAAGCTATAATTAATTAAGAATTAAATGTGAATTACTCCTAAAAAAAAACATGTGTAGTCAACAACCTTGAACATGAATAGTAAGTATTAAATATAATATCCTATGACATGGTTGAATTTATATTCTGATTTGATGAATTTATGGGGATTTCTGTCTCTAATGATACTTTGATATATATGTATTTATTTATTGAGAATAATTCAACTTAATATTCTTAACTTGAATATCTCATCCCTGTGACGCCGGAATTGATATTCCCTGATTATTATAAAAGTATAATAAAATTATACATATAATTATACATATAATTATACAACGGCGGTGCATCAGCATGGGCGCAGCTCTGAGCTGAAACTAATATATATATATATATATATATATATATATATATATATATATATATATTATATATATTATATATGTATATATATAATTATATATATATTATATATATATATATATATATACATAAATATATATACATATATGTATACATATCATCTCTCATCATCATCATCATCATTTAACGTCCGCTTTCCATGCTAGCATGGGTTGGACGGTTCAACTGGGGTCTGGGGAGCCCGAAAGCTGCACCAGTCCAGTCAGATCTGGCAGTGTTTCTACAGCTGGATGCCCTTCCTAACGCCAACCACTCCGAGAGTGTAGTGGGGTGATTTTATGTGCCACCGACACAGGTGCCAGACGAGGCTGACAAACGGCCACGCTCGGATGGTGTTTTTATGTGCCACCGACACAGGTGCCAGACGAGGCTGGCAGACGGCACGCTCGGATGGTGTTTTTATGTGCCACCGACACAGGTGCCAGACGAGGCTGGCAGACGGCCACGCTCGGATGGTGTTTTTATGTGCCACCGACACAGGTGCCAGACGAGGCTGGCAGACGGCCACGCTCGGATGGTGTTTTTATGTGCCACCGACACAGGTGCCAGATGAGGCTGGCAAACGGCCACGATCGGATGGTGCTTGTTACGTGCCCACAGCACGGAGGCCAGTCGATGCGGTACTGGCTACGGCCACATTCGGATGGTTTTCTTATGTGCCACGTGTGCCACCGGCACTGGTACCACAAAGATACAAATTCCATTGATGTTCATCTATTTTGATTTGTTTTGATTTGATTTGATTTGATTTTCACTTGCCTCAACAGGTCTTCACAAGTGTCACAAGAAGGAAGGTATGCACAGGTGGACTGACAACGTCCCAGGTAGGGGCCATGGGTTATGGCCTGACTAGTCTTGCCGGGTCTATATATATATATATATATATATATATATACATATATACGAAGAAGAAGAAAAGAGAAGAAGAAGAAGAAGAAGAAGAAGAATAGTAATAATAATATATATACATATATGTATACATATATATATATATATATATATATATATATATATATATATATATACATATATATATATATATAATATATATACATATACACATATACATATATAGAGATTATAATATAATATATATGTATATATATTATTATATCTTCTTCTTCTTCTTCTTCTTCTTCTTCTTCTTCTTCTTCTTCTTCTTTTCTTCTTCTTCGTCGATGTAATCAACTAATCCCCTCCCCAAACATCGAACCAAATATCAATGGAAGCAGTAGTTGTGATTCCTGTGCCGGTGACCCATAAAAAGCACCATCCAAACGTGGCCGTTGCCAGTGCAGCCTTCCCTGGCTCCTGTGCCGGTGGCACATAAAAAGCACCATCCGATCGTGACTGATGCCAACCCCGCCTTGAATGGCTTCTGTGCCGGTGGCACATGAACATCGAACCAAATATCAATGGAAACAGTAGTTGTGATACCTGTGCCGGTGACACATAAAAAGCACCATCCGAACGTGGCCATTGCCAGTGCAGCCTCCACTGGCTTCTGTGCTGGTGGCACATAAAAAGCACCATCCGAACGTGGCCGATGCCAGCACCGCCCCGACTGGCTTCTGTGCAGGTGGCACATAAAAAGCACCAACCGATCGTGGGATCCCGGAACATCTCGCTGTGCTTGAGGAGACCTGTTGAGTCAAGTGCATGTACATGTACATGAGAATCGAACCAAATATCAATGGAAACAGTAGTAGTTGTGATACCTGTGCCGGTGACACATAAAAAGCACCATCCGAACGTGGCCATTGCCAGTGCAGCCTCCACTGGCTTCTTTGCCGGTGGCACATAAAAAGCTCCATCCGAACGTGACCGATGCCAACCACGCCAGCACCATCCGAACATGGCCGTTGCCAGTGCAGCCTCCACTGGCTTCTGTGCCGGTGGCACATAAAAAGCTCCATCCGAACGTGACCGATGCCAACCCCGCCTCGAATGGCTTCTGTGCCGGTGACACATAAAAAGCACCATCCGAACGTGGCCGATGCCAGCACCGTCCCGACTGGCTTCCTGTGCCGGTGGCACATAAAAAGCACCAAGCACCATCCGAGCGTAGCCGACGCCAGCACCGCCTCGACTGGCTTCTGTGCAGGTGGCACATAAAAAGCACCAACCAATCGTGGGATCCTGGAACATCACGCTGTGCTTGAGGAGACCAGTTGAGTCAAGTGCATGTACATGAACATTGAACCAAATATCAATGGAAACAGTAGTTGTGATACCTGTGCCGGTGACACATAAAAAGCACCATCCGAACGTGGCCGTTGCCAGTGCAGCCTCCACTGGCTCTGTGTCGGTGGCACATAAAAAGCACCATCCGAACGTGACCGATGCCAACCCTGCCTCGGATGGCTTCTGTGCCGGTAGCACATAAAAAAAGCACCAACCGATCGTGGCCGATGCCAGACCCCTCTGGCACCTGTGCAGGTGGCACGTAAAAAGCACCCACTACACTCGCGGAGTGGTTGGCGTTAGGAGGGCATCCAGCTGTAGAAACACTGCCAGACCAGACTGGAGCCTGGGGCAGCCCCTGGCTCCCCAGACCCCGGTCGAACCGTCCAACCCGTGCTAGCGTGGAAAACGGACGTTAAACGATGATGATGATGATGATGATTATTATTATTATTATTAGGCAGTGAGCTGGCAGAATCATTAGCATGCTGGACGAAATGCTTAGCAGTATTTCGCCCATCGCTGCCTTCTGAGTTCAAATCCCGCCAAAGTTGATTTTGCCTTTCACCCTTTCAGGATCCATAAATTAAGTACCAGTGAAACACTGGGGTTAGTGTAATCGAGTTAATGTCCTCCCCCAAGCTGCCTTTGTGGCAAAAATTTGAAATCATTATTATCATTATTATTATTTTGCTTAGGCATAGCAATACTAAAAACCTTGTGTTAGAACTCAATATACAAATGTTTCAGAAAAAACGTCAGTCAAATATACAGCAGTACTATATATGTATATATATGTATCTATGTATGTATGTGTGTATGTATGTGTGTATGCATGTGTGTATGTGTGTATGCATGTATGTTTAGGTATGTATGCATCTATGTATATTTATTTGCACATACCCATACATACATCTTCATTATAATTATACCATGACAAATGACAAATGTCAACAACAGATATACAATATAAACCTGGATTTCTAAAGATTTCGACAAAATGCAAAACAAAAGGGAAGAATAAATAAAACATCCCAAGGACTTATAAAACCTCACCAGTACCCAACTTTTCAACTGCTTTAGTAGCTCAGTGTCATTGACCAGATAACAGAGATGTGAGACAAAATGTTAAAATCACAAAAAAAAAGTAGAAATCTGATATAACAGTTTTCGTGTGTTCTTAAATGCCCTAACATGCACTTTTTCCAATGTAACTAATTCACTTTCAACATACACACACACATATATGTGGTGTTCAAATGATGCCTTTTATGTGCCAGTCAGGTGGCACTGGCATCGACCAGTTCAACAGGTCTTCACAAACATGGCACATTGCCTGACGATTGAAGGGTGCTTTTAACTAAGCCAGTTATGCAACACTGGCATCAGCCACAGCTACAATCTCACTTGGCTTGCTAGATCTTCTCAAGCATAGCATATCTCCAAAGCTCTTAATCACTTGTGTTATTGCCTCTATGAGGCCCAACATTCACCACCTCATCCCATGTCTTCCTGGGTCTACCTCTTCCACAGGTTCCCTCAACTGTTAGGGTGTAACACGTCTTCACACAGCTGTCCTCATCCATACGCAAACATGACCATACCAGCACAGTCGTCTCTCTTGCACGCTACATCTGATGCTTCTTATGTCCAACTTTTCTCTCAGGGCATTTACACTCTGTTGTGTATGCGCACTGACATTACACATCCAGCAGAGCATACTAGCTTCATTTCTTTCAAGCCTACGCATATCCTCTGCAGTTACAGCACATATTTCCCTGCTGTGTAATGTAGCTATTCACACACAGGCATCATACAGTCTACCTTTCACTCTGAGCGAGAGGCCCTTTGTTACCAGCAGAGGTAGGAACTCCCTGAACTTTGCCTGAACTATTCTTATCCTAGCAGCTACATTCTCAGAGCATCCACTCCTGCTACTGACTTGGTCACCTAGGTAACAGAAACTATCGACTTCTAGCATGTGATGGAATCTATTTTCTGTACATCATCGGTGTTTATTGCACCTGTGCATCTGCCACACATGAAAACTATCTTCCCAGTTAACCTTCCTTTGATATTGCTGCACTGCTTATATATATATACACACACACACATATATATACAAAGAGTACTGCATACATAACAGTCATACAGTTAACTCAGCATGTTGGGAATAATATTCAGTAACCAGCAACAAGTAGCATAGGGGTTTTTATCAGAACACTGGTAGACATTTGCTATATACAAAATACTAAGACACACACACACACTAACACACACACACACACACACACACACACACACACACACACACACACACACACACACACACACACACACACATAAAGCTAAGCTGAATAAAATATATTTTGATGAAGTCATTTCAGTACATTCAAGTGTACTCAGATGCAAGAAAACCTTTCGCATGTGTCCCAGAATCCAACATTGTCATTCGCACCCTATTTTGTTTTTTCCGACATCTAAGATGAGAATTTTGTCTCAGGACTATCTCTGCAGTGGAAGGTCTTCTCATGTCTGAATGTGTTTGAATATGTTAAATACAACCTTACATGAATATATATATTATATTCATTATATACAATTATATAAATGCATATACACAGTAATCCCTCGCCATATTGCGATTCAAACTATTGCAGTTCACCTGTCGTGGTTTATTATCTAAGCTTACATTGATTTCTCTGTGGCATCGTTTTGTATTTATAATGAAATAAATATATTCAAATCATAAAAGAAATTTTAAAAAATATACAGTACAATACTGTTTCTACTTCACGGATTTTCATCTATCGCAGGGGGTTTTGGAAAGCAACACCCACCATAGTCGAGGGATTACTGTATATTTATTTATGCGTGTGTGTGTGTGCACTTGTATGTGTCTCTGTGTGCATATATATATATATATATGTATGTATGTTTGTGTGTGTATATATACATATATATATCAGATCAAGATTGGAGCCTGGTGCAGCCATCTGGTTCGCCAGTCCTCAGTCAAATCATCCGACCCATGCTAGCATGGAAAGCGGAGGTTAAACGATGATAGTGATGATGATGATGATGATGATATATATATATATATATTATATAATATATATTACTATAATATATACATATATATATATATATATAATATATAATATATATATATTATAACATATATATATATATATATTATATATAGAATATATTATATATATATATATATACAACATATATATATATATACACACATATATATATATATATATATATCTATATATATATATATATATATTATATATACATTCAATAATGAGGGTAAAAAAAAAATTTTAGATATTAATTCAATAATACCCTTAGCACTAGAGTTAACATATTCAAAGTTGGCTCTCTTATATTTACGGATATATATATCATCATCATCATCATCATCATCGTTTAACGTCCGCTTTCCATGCTAGCATGGGTTGGACGGTTCAACTGGGGTCTGGCAAGCTCGAAGGCTGCACCAGGCCAGTCAGATCTGGCAGTGTTTCTACAGCTGGATGCCCTTCCTAACGCCAACCACTCCGAGAGTGTAGTGGGTGATTTTATGTGCCACCGACACAGGTGCCAGACGAGGCTGGCAGACGGCCACGCTCGGATGGTGTTTTTATGTGCCACCGACACAGGTGCCAGACGAGGCTGGCAGACAGCCACGCTCGGATGGTGTTTTCTTATGTGCCACCGACACAGGTGCCAGACGAGGCTGGCGAACGGCCACGCTCGGATGTTGTTTGTTACGTGCCCACAGCACGGAGGCCAGTCGATGCGGTACTGACTACGGTCACGTTCGGATGGTTTTCTTATGTGCCACCCACAAAGATACAAATTCCATTGATGTTCATCTATTTTTATTTGGTTTGATTTGATTTGATTTTGATTTTGATTTATATATATACCTATATATATATTATATATATATATATATATATATATATACCTATATATATAATATATATATATATATATATATATATATATATATATATATATATATATATACCTATATATATATATATATATATATATGCATGTATGTATGTATAATGTTTAGATTTCCAAATGACAGAAAAATGTATGCCAAAATAATGAAAATATAAGATTCCTTCTCCTCCTATAACAACAACTACAACATAGATAAGGATGATGATAACAACCATGACAATGATGATGATGATAAGGGGAATGATGATGATGATGATGGTGGTGGTAGCTATGATAAAAATGATTATTGAGAGGAAAAACAAAATCTCCATTAATGAATGTCCTGAAATATATTAATCGATGGTAATGAATCGCTACTTTTATACTCTCACATTTCATTGAAATATGAGAAGATAAAGAAGTCATTTTTTAAATTACTAACATTTCTATTTGAGAATTTATTTTCTGCAAAGATTAATGTCATTATGGTAATTGACAATTAATTAGTTATGATGAATACTAAACTTTACCATAACCAGTAATTTCCAGTTTCCTGTGTGTGCATGTATGTGTGTATTTTACACACACACACACATACACACACACACATGGATGGGCTGAAAAGTTCATAGGCTGGTCAAGATACTCTCATGGAATGTGACCATATGAGGTTTATTTTCCACTGCAGTTCCCCTTGCAGTTCACACACTTTTTCCATCAGTGTTGGATCCCATTGATGAAGAAGCTGTCATCCTGTTGGTCAAAAAAGTCAGCAGTAGATATGACATCATCATCACTGTGATACTGGTTCCCAGCCAAGTATTTTTTTATGTTAGGGAATAGATTATAGTCTGATGTGCCAAATCAGGAGAATAGGGAGGATGATCAACCAGCTGAAAGCTACAGTCATGCATAGCAGACATTAAAACCAATGGCTTGTGAACTGGAGAATTATCCTGATGAAACAAGAGTCTTTTTGTCAGTTTCCCAAGTGTTTGGTCTAGATAGCCATTTGTAACTGACTCAACAAATTGGCATAGTACTCTCCATTGATGGTGAGGTGCTTTTGAAGAGAATCAATAAATACAATGTTTTTTGCATCACTAAAAATGAGGTCATCACGTTTCCTGCAAAGGAAATGACCTTAGCCTTCTTTGGAGCAGATGAGAAGGAGTATTTCCACTGCATGGATTATTTCTTTGTCTCTGGTTCAAAGTGATGAACCCAACACTCATCCTGTCTTTGGAAACATTCAAGGAAACAAGCTGGATCTGTCTTGGATTTACCCATGAAGTGATAGGCCTGGTGCACATTTGATCAGGTGTTAGAAGATGTACCCATCAAGCAGAATTGTACATCATGCCAAGTTCATCGTGCACAGTATTCTCAACTCTATGTCCACAGTAATTGGCTATAGGATTTATAATCAATCACTCGTCATCCATCACTATATGGTGAAGATGCTCAATGTTTTCCTTGGTGGCAGTTTCAGGACATCCAGACCTTGGATCATCTTCAAGACTTTCCCTTCCCCTCCTAAATTCAGCTGTCCACTTTTGCAATGTTGATAAAGCTGGATCATCATATCCTAATATAGCAACCATGTCAGGATGAATGCCCTGGGTGGGGGGGCTAAAACCTTTTTCTCTAGGTACTTGATAACAGTATGGTGCCAAATTTTGTCCATTTTCAAGAGGAGTTACTACTAATTATTTTTGAAGTCTTCTTTGAACAGTGAGATGTTAGTTTACCTGGAAAGAAACAATGCAATTATTAATAAGAAGGGTTGAAATTAATGCATGCAAGATTTCACAGTACTAGCATCACCCATTCATAGTCAGCCTGTGAACTTTTCAGCCCACCTTGTGCTTAGGTTTCAGCTAGTGTTGACAAAGGCAATGACTAACTTCATAGTACCACCTGAAAAAGATAATTATGTTTCATGTTACCATCATACTTTAATCAACAAAACCCATTCAAGAAAAGAGTTGTTTGCAGAGATATGTCTATGTGTAGATGGTTTATCATGGATTTGTTGGAGAAATTTGTCCTGGGACTGTGTGAATGTTATGGGATCTTTTACTTTCCTTACATGAATTGACATGATGTTAAAGAGAGCAAGCCCAGTTGAGGTGAAATGGTTGTGTGATGATGTGATTCAAGCTCATGCTTTGCAATTACAAGATCCAAAGTTTGATCACACTGTGTGACACTTTGCTCAAGCGTTTTTTACTAAATTCCTGGGTTGACCCTTGCCTTGTGAAAGAAACTGGGTAAATGGAAACTGTAGAAGTGAATTGAATAGATTGTACTTGTAATTCAAAGGGCCAGCCTTGTCAAACATTGTACCATGTTGACACTACCTGAGAATTACAATATTTTTATCAGTGTCTGCAGCACACTCAACTACTTATCCAATAATTCAATGGGAGAAAAATTCAGCAGGCTCTCTCTCTCTCTCTCTCTCTCTCTCTCTCTCTCTCATCTCCTCCTCTCTCTCTCTCCTCTCTCTCTCTCTCTCTCTCTCTCTCTCTCTCACACACACACACACACACACAGATATACATATATGGAAATATACACACACTCATATCTATCTTCCTATCTGCCTACCTGCTGCCCACCTGCCTACCTGCCCACCTGCCTACCTGCTGCCCACCTGCCTGCCTCTACCTGCCCTTCTGCCTCTGCCAGTCTGCTTCTGCCTGCCTGCTTACCTACATACTTGCCTACCAATCTCTCTCTCGTCTCTCTCGTTCTGTCTCTGTCTTCCTGTCTGTCTGTCCCTCTTCTCAGTCTCTCTCTATTCTCGTCTCTCGCTCTCTCGCTCCTCTCTCTCTCTCTCTTCCTCCTCATCCTCTCTCTCTTCTCTCTCTTATATACATATAAATATAAATAAATTGAGCTATATCATTTGATTTAATTAGGGGCTAGAGTATAAAAACCACCATATCGGTAAAATTAATTTTTAAGTATATAAATATCAGAATGTAATTATAATTAAGGGTACTGGAGGGCCAATGCCAATACGCTAGAAGTAGATGCCCCCCCCCCCAGTGTCTTTAATTATAATAATTTGATAATTACATACTTAAATATATATATATGGTCGGCCCCTTGGGCTTGCATTGTACTGCTTGTGCGTTGTGTGCGTGGGGGGCGCGCTTCGTGTGTGGGCTTGCTTCGGATGTGCGCGTGCGTATGTATGCATACATACCCACACACTCGCATGCATCCCTACCCCATACATACACGCACACCTACTCACACACACACACATACACACACATACCTGCACACACACACACACATGACATACATACCCATACATACCTACTTCAGACATACACACACACGACCTACACCCATACACTCACACTCACACGCATACACACACACACATACACACGCACACGTACACATACACACACACACACCCCACCTACATACATACATTACACTTGTATACACACACTTACACACACACTACACAGCCATACCCTCACTCAGACACATCATCTACCTACAACACACACACAAACACACACGGACAACACCCATACATACATACATCTACACACACACGCCTACACACATACATACACACATACATAACACACACCACACCTACACATACACACATACGCCCACACACATATACTTATACACACATGCACACACACACACATACATACATACACCCATACATACACACACACATACCCACATACTCCTATACGCACATACATACACACAGACATACACACATACACACTCACACAAACATAACCCACACACACCCACCTGCACGCGCACACACATGCATGACAAACACCCATAATACACTCACACTCACATACGCACACACCACCACATAAAACACGCACACGCACACCACCACCCACACCCCCACACATACCACGCACCTAATACACACACGCAGAACACACGCATACACACATACATTACACACGTACCACACACCTACATACACATGCATACACACCACCCAACAACATGCACGGACACACCCAGCATACCACATACACCTATATACACACGCCCACACACCTACATACACACACATATACACACGCCACGCCCACACACCTCATACACACACATACTACACAACACATACACGGACACACCCATACATACTTACATACATACACCTATACCACACACGCCTACACACCTACATACACACACATGCATACACACACACCCCCCAAAAAAAACCATGTACAAAACGCACACACACAACATACGCACATGCTGCATGCATGCATCCACGCGCACACCTACACGCATACACACACACACACACGCACGTACACATACATACATACACCACGCATACATACACCCATACACATACATGCATCCTACACACACATACATACACACTCACACATACATACACACACACTCACTCACACACCTGTATGTACGCGCACACACATGCACATACACACACTTCCCACACCCACACGTACATACATACACACTCACACACATACACACACACACACACACACACGACATACATCTATGCACACACATACATACACACATACTCACATACATTCATCGGACACACTGCCACCCGACATACACACAGACACACTCACACATCCACACACATACATACTTACGCACATACTCGCAGGCTCGCGCACGCACGCGCTTGCGCGCCGGTTCGCGTACGCATACGCTCCGCAGGCACCTCGCTCTTGGAACCGACAAGACCTCCCGCCCGTTTCCTGGGACCGTCGCGTGTCGTTGGGTTTTTCCCACGCCCGCCTCCGCGGGACCACTCTTCCATCTTCCCCTCAGCTGGAGTCCTTTTTCCTTAACCCCCCCCCCCCTTTTTCGTTACCACCACGCGCACACATATACACACATTGCTTAAATATATACATTACTCTTACACACATTCAATCTACTCGCCATTTATACCACCACGACACTGGACACACACACACACTACTACTCAACACACGCTGGCACGCTACATACGACCGCCCCCACCCCTCCCCTCCCTCCCTTCCTCCTTCCTTCTTTTCTTACTACTGACCTTGTCTGCTAAGCTGACCACTATCTCGCCCTACCTCACACGCCTACACACAGACGCACACACTACACACACATATTATTTTTTTGTTTTTTCATCTCGCCTCACACACACACATACACACACGCACACGCACACACTCACACATACACACACATCTGTTGCGTTACCAACCTTGTCTCCACTCTTTGCCTTTAAAAACCCACTTTGCTCTGTTTTCGTAAACATCCGCCTTTCACCATGTGCTACTCGTAAACACCAGTCGTCTTTTTTCTCTTTCCCTGTTGCCCGCTCTGGCATCTTTCTTTCCTCTCTCTTCTTTCTTTATGTTTCCGACGAAGAGCTCCGCTCGAAACGTCATACCTCCCTGCTTCCTTTTCCTGAGCGCCTATTAATAATAATACTGTATTGTTCCTTGTTGTTGTTTTTTGTTTCCCGTTTGGATTAAAATTATACCACTGCGCGCCTACACGGACCCCTTGTACCTTGGATACCAACTCCCGGATTTTTTGCACCTACGGATTATTGTTACCAGTCTTCCTGACCTACGGATCACCCGCAACCTTCTTCCGGAGTACCACCATTACCGTGATTGAAAATCATTACCTAATCTGTCCGTTGACTCTCAAATCTCTTTCCTGACTTTTTTCAACTTTTTTCAACATTTTTCTATTGTTTTCAAACCGTCTTCACCCGTTTTCTTCTTTCGTTGTTTTCCTGTTGTCTCTCCTTTTTCCTGTTTCGCCACCACCCACCTTTACCTGTTTGCCACCACTTCTCATCATGCCTGACTTGCACTCTCGTTCGTCCAACACCTTCAATCCCTCCTCAGCCGCTACCCCTCGCGTTCTTCCCCCACAATGTTTCCGCACCTGCTATAAAACTTTCCCGCTTGCTTTTTAAGAAAACCCGCCACTCGAGTCATCTTTCCTTTCTTAGCCGGTGCCCTCCGCCATCATGTCCACACCCCGCGGGTTCCTCTTGAAGTTCCACGCTACCCCCTATTCCTCCCCCTTCATCGAACCCACCCTCGCTCGTACCTCCCGCTCCCTCCTCCGCGCCACCATCCGCTCCACCCGCCCCCTCCTTGACTCCCTCGACCATCAACTTCCCCAGGCCTACCTCCTTCTCTCCGCCCTCTGCCCTCCACTCTTCACCAACCCATCCTCCGCTTCATTCTTAATCTCAACCACCAACTCTACAACCACCTCACACACACAAAAAACAAAAAACTCCACCTCCTCCTCAACCCCCACCCCCCCTTCCCCATCCTCCCCACTGTCCCCCCCCTCCTTCGCACCTACCCCACCCTTCCACGGACCCACACCCCCCCCACCGTGACCTTTCCTACGCCTAACCATCTTCACCCAACCACCCCTACCCTCCCCTTCACACCCTGCACCCCCCTCCGCCTGCCCCTAGTCCTCCCACCACCCCGCTTCCTCGCGCTGTTGTCACTATACCCCCCACCTCCCCCTCCTCCGCCGCTGAGCGCTCCCTCCTCAGTAAGGGTCTCCGCTTCACGCCACTCACGCGCCACTGTGATGAGTTCGAGACTCGGGCGGACGTCAACCTGTTCCTGCGCCGCCTCAAACTTCGCGCATACTACCACGCGTCCCCGCAGCGTCACAACAATCAGGATTGCCTTTTGGAGCTGGGGCGTCGTCCATCCATCTGGACGCCGCCCCAGGCCTTTTCAGTAGCCTAGATTCGTTTGTACATGACTGCAACGCCTTGGTCCACCGTTTCAACTTTGCACCAAGACCCCGCCGAGCCAACCTCACTCGGGCCGAATCCATTGCCCTTCGCCACCTCCGCCGTCGTGATGACATTGTCATCAAACCGGCGGACAAAGGCGGGGCAGTGGTAGTGTGGCGCGCGGACCTATACAGGGAGGAAGCGCTCAACCAGCTTCAAAATCCACTCTTCTATCGCCTCCTCCCCTCCGATCCCACCTCCTCCTACCAACAGCGAGTGTCCTCCCACCATCCACGACCTCATCTCCTCCTCCGCTCTCCCCCTCACCGCCACCAACCTCATCGTCCGCACACCCCGCACCACCTCCACTCTACTTCCTTCCCAAGATCCATAAACCCTCTAATCCTGGCCGTCCCATAGTCTCTGCCTGTAATTGCCCCACTGAACTCATCTCCCTATACCTCGACCGCATCCTGTCCCCCTTAGTCGCAGCCCTCCCATCCCACATACACGACACCAACCACGCCCTCCGTCTCTTCAATTCCTTTTCCTTCCCTTCCAGCCCCTCACACCTCCTCTTCACTTTAGATGTAAAATCCCTGTACACAGTGATTCCCCACAATGACGGTCTCCTAGCCCTCCAACACTTCCTCGACCGTCGTCCCGACCCCACCCCCCAGCACCCCCACCCTTCTCCGGTTGGCTGAGCTCGTCCTCACCCTCAATTGCTTCACGTTCGCCGGGGAAACGTACCAACAGGTGTCCGGGGTCGCGATGGGAACTAGGATGGGCCCCAATTTCGCCAATCTCTTTCTTGGCTACATTGAGGCCCAAGTGTTCTCCCAGTTCTCTGGGCCGACCCCCGAACTATACGGTCGCTATATCGACGACTGCGTAGGTGCCACCTCCCTTTCCCGTGAACTTCTCTGCCAATTCATCTCTTTCCTTTCCAACTTTCACCCCTCTCTTCAATTCACTCACCTCACATCTCCAACACCTCTGTCAACTTCCTTGACATCTCTCTCCGCATCGATCACCCCTCCAGCTCTCTCACCACCACCACCGCCTTTTTTAAACCTACGGATTCCCACCTCTATCTCAACTTCTCTTCTCTTCCTCCCACCCCTTCCACACCAAACGAGCCATCCCCTACTCCCAGTTCCTCCGCCTCCGACGTTTGTGCAGCCGCGACCAGGATTTCGAGACCCAATCTCAATACCTGGCCCGTATGTTCAGACTCCGAGGTTACCCACCCATACTCCTCTCTGATGCCCTCACCCGCGCCCGTCGCATCGACCGCACTACCGCCCTGTCTCCTTCCCCCGCCCACCCCCAACCGCACCCCTTCCCCCTCCTTTTCCCCCCTCTACCCTACCCCTTCGTCGCAAGATACTACGTGCCTTCCGTCGCCTCCAGCTTGATCCCACCACCCGCCCCCATTTTCCCTAACCTACCCCTGTCCTCTTTCAAACGAGCCCGCAATCTGCGTGACCTCCTGGTCCACAGCACCCTCTCTCCTTCCCCCTCAGCCCCACACGGATCATTCCCTTGCTCTAGATCCCGTTGCAACACTTGCCCCTTCATCACAACACCACCGCTGTCACCGGCTCCAACCTGCACACTGTACGCATTAGGCACTCTTTTACGTGCACCTCGTCTGGCCTTATTTACTGCATTAAATGCAACCTATGCGGGATGCTGTATGTAGGACAGACGGGACGCCGGTTGTCCGACCGTTTCACTGAACACTTGAGGGACGTTCGCCTACACTCTCTTTCTCCCGTCGCACGCCACTTCCGCTCGGCCGGCCATTCCCTAGATGACATCTCAGTGTTTGGTCTCGCCCCCCACCATGGTCGCCCACTTTCCAGGCTCCACTTGGAGCAACGCTACATCTTCACCCTACAAACTACCACCCCACACGGACTTAACACAGCCCCCTCCTCTTGAGATCCGTTTTTTTTTTTTTTTTTTTTTGTGGACACACCACCCACACACACCCACCCACCTACCTCCCACACGCACACACCCACCCACCTACCTCCCACACCCACCACCCACCACCTACCTCCACACGCCTGTTCACACACACACATACGTAGACCCATCTACGTACATACATTCACACATTTAATCACACACACTTACAGACATACTAACACACACTAACATACAAACCAACATGCACATACACACACATACATACATACGCACACACATACATACTTACACACACACACACACACAGACATACATACACACATACACACACACATACATACGCACATACATACACACACACTCACACACACACACCGCACGTACATACTTCACACACACACATGCAAACATACATGTAGGCACATACATACATACATACCTACACATGCACACCCTTACACTGAATGCACACACACATACACCTTTTTGCATCCAGGCAGCCCCCCCCTCTTTTCTGCTTTCCGGTTTTGGCTGATGGATCCTCGGTTCCCGCGTAGCGGGGCGTTCGAGGGCCTTTGCGCTCGCGCGCCTTGGCGCGCGCTGGGGCTTGGTCGGCCCCTTGGGCTTGCGTTGTACTGCTTGTGCGTTGTGTGCGTGGGCGCGCTTCGTGTGTGTGGGCTTGCTTCGGATGTGCGCGTGCGTATGTATGCATACATACCCACACACTCGCATGCATCCCTACCCACATACATACACGCACACCTACTCACACACACACATACACACACATACCTGCACCACACACACACATACACATACACATACATACCTACTTCAGACATACACACACACAGACATACACCCATACACTCACACTCACACGCATACACACACCACATACACACGCACACGTACACATACACACACACACACACACCTACATACATACATTACACTTGTATACACACCCACTTACATTCATACACACACACACACCTACACAGCCATACCCTCACTCAGACACAACATCTACCTACACACACACACACAACACACGGACACACACCCATACATACATACATCTACACACACACGCCTACACACATACATACACACATACATAAACACAACACATACACATATACACACATACGCACACACAACATATACTTATACACATGCACACACACACACATACATACATACAACCCATATACATACACACACACATACCCACATACTCCTATACGCACATACATACACAACAGACATACACACATACACACTCACACAAACATACACACACACATACTTACACACACACTCACCTGCACGCGCACACACATGCATGACAAACACCCATACACTCACACTCACATACGCACACACCAACATAAACACGCACACGCACACACCACACACACCCCTACACTCCCACACACATACACACGCACCTACATACACACACGCATACACACGCATACACACATACATTACACACGTACACACACACCTACATACACATGCATACACACACACACACAAACATGCACGGACACACCCAGACATACACACATACACCTATATACACACGCCCACACACCTACATACACACACATATACACACCCCCACCACACACATACAACACCCACACACCTACATACCAACACACACATACATACACACACATACACGGACACATACACCCATACATACTTACATACATACACACTATACACACACGCCTACACACCTACATACACACACATGCATACACACACACACATGTACGCAACACCACACACACATATAACGCACATACATATATACCCACACACATGCACCCACACAACACACATACGCACATGCATACATACATACATGCACACACACGCACCACACTACACGCATACACACACACACATACCACTACACATACATACTACACACACGCATACTACACCCATACCATACATCATCCTACCACACACATACCTACACCCACACCTCACACATACACACTACACACAACACACACACACCACACGGACATACATCTATGCACACACATACATACACATACTCACATACATTCATCGGACACACTGCCACCCGGACATACACACAGACACACTCACACATCCACACACATACATACTTACGCACATACTCGCAGGCTCGCGCACGCACGCGCTTGCGCCGGTTCGCGTACGCATACGCTCCGCAGGCACCTCGCTCTTGGAACCGACAGGACCTCCCGCCCGTTCCTGGGACCGTCGCGTGTCGTTGGGTTTTCCCACGCCCGCCTCCGCGGGACCACTCTTCCATCTTCCCCTCAGCTGGAGTCCTTTTTCCTTAACCCCCCCCTTTTCGTTACACACACGCGCACACATATACACACATTGCTTAAATATATACATTACTCTTACACACATTCAATCTACTCGCCATTTATACCACCACGACACTGGACACACACACACACTACTACTCAACACACGCTGGCACGCTACATACGCCCCCACCCCTTCCCCTCCCTCCCTTCCTCCTTCCTTCTTTTTCTTACTACTGACCTTTGTCTGCTAAGCTGACCACTATCTAGCCCTACCTCACACGCCTACACACAGACGCACACACTAACACACACATATATATTTTTTGTTTTTTTTCATCTCGCCTCACACACACACATACACACGCACGCACACGCACACACTCACACATACACACACATCTGTTGCGTTACCAACCTTGTCTCCACTCTTTTGCCTTTAAAAACCCACTTTGCTCTGTTTTCGTAAACATCCCCGCCTTTCACCATGTGCTACTCGTAAACACCAGTCGTCTTTTTCTCTTTCCCTGTTGCCCGCTCTGGCATCTTTCTTTCCTCTCTCTTCCTTCTTTATGTTTCCGACGAAGAGCTCCCTCGCTCGAAACGTCATACCTCCCTGCTTCCTTTCCTGAGCGCCTATTAATAATAATACTGTAATTGTTCTTGTTTGTTGTTTTTTTTTTTTCCCGTTTGGATTAAAATTTATATATATATATATATATATATATATATATATATATATATATATATATATATATATAAATATATATAATTAATATATATACATACAGGCACAGGAGTGGCTGTGTGGTAAGTAGCTTGTTTTACCAACCACATGGTTCCGGGTTCAGTCCACTGCGTGACACCTGGGCAGTGTCTTCTACTACTATTAGCTCGGGCTGACCAAAGCCTTGTGAGTGGATTTGGTAGACGGAAACTGAAAGAAGCCCGTTGTATATATGTAATATATATATATAATATATATATAATATATATATGCGTGTGGGTTGTTGTGTGTCTGTGTTTGTCCCCCTAGCATTGCTTGACAACGATGCTGGTGTGTTTATGTCCCCGTTACTTGAGCATTCGGCAAAAGAGACCAATAGAATAAGTACTGGGCTTACAAAAGAATAAGTCCCGGGGTCGAGTTGCTCGATTAAAAGCGGTGCTCCAGCATGGCCGCAGTCAAATGACTGAAACAAGTAAAAGAGTAAAAGAGTAATACTTATATATATATACTTAAATATATATACATACTTCAATATATATATATATATATATATATATATATACAGGGTACAATGGGTAAGTTGTTGCCATTTTATATTTTTAATTTCATGCATGTGCTTTGTTTGTATTTGATTTTGTCGACTACACAGTATAGTAGAGTCAGTTGGACACTGTCTATGAGAAAAACATCACCATGACGCAATTTACTCTGCCAGAAATTTGAAAATGACGTGCTGTACTGTTTGGCATTCATGCCAGAAACTCCAATACGAACAGATGGTGAGCACACAGAACAACCGTTGGCTTGCTGTGTCCCCAAAACATGTACTGGGAGTGATAAAAGTCACACATCCAGTCAACATCAGGGTGTTTGGCGTGATCACTATTGATGGTGACGTTATGTTGCCATTCATCTTCCCACATGACCTCAGACTCAACATGGAGGCCTACATCAAATGCCTGGAGGAGGTAGTGCTGCCCTGGATCAAGAGGGTGGCTGCTGGTAGCACCCATGTCATGGCAACAGGACTCTGCACCATGCCACACAAGCAGGAGAACCTAGTCATGGCTGTCAGACAATTTCTGGAACCACATCACCCCTAACATCTGGCCACCAAACACCCCAGACTGCAACTCCTTTGATTATTATGTGTTGGGCGCCGTTGACTGAGTGACAAAACTCCTTATAACACCAAAGATGAACTGAAGGCAAGGATTATGGCAGCATTCACCAACTTAAACAAGGAAACCATCCAGAAGAGTTGCAGGAGATTCCGAAGTCATCTAGAGGCCGTGGTTGAAGTCAATAGCGATTTTATTGAATAAATTTACTCTTTAGTATTTCAGGATATTTTAATGTAATTATAGTAAATATATCTGTTGAAATGAGATGTCAGTGTTATTTTCATTTTTGTATAATTTAGATGACAATATATTCACCGCACCCTGTATATATTATGGAGATAAGATTAAAATCTAAGCTGTGTCCTCTTGAAGCAAATCTGCCTATTTTGATATTCCAAATACATATTTAGATGTTTTATTTGTGTGAAGTATATGTAAGAGTTGAAAACACTGGCAAATATTTTCTGCAGAATAATATTATCAAAACAGGAGATTGGAAAAGTTTTTGGTATTATTTATTCACCATTATTATCTATGGAGAGTAAATAATAAGAAAAAATTTTCAAATCTCCTGTTTTGATATCATTACAACTGCAGAAAATATTTGCCAGTGTTTTCAACTCTTACGCATTCCTTACACAAATATAAGATCTACATATGGAAAAAAGTTCTTTCCTTCAACACCTCAAATGTAAGATCTCTTCCCTGAAGATGGAGGTTCATCTCATCCTACAACGAAATCAATCCAGAGACAAAATTTTGGACCACCAAGCCCTCAGAAACAGCTGTTGGATTTGTATTACTTTTCTTCAACCCCTTTAATTCTCTATATCATTTGCATTCGGTCTAAGTTGGACCTTTTTGCATGTAAACATATATACATTTTTTTGTATTTCATGTACTTAATACACTTTATATATTGATCTGTCTAACTTGCTTTCCCTACATTTACTTCTATATACACACAGACAGACACACACACACACACACACACACACACACACACACACACACACACACACACACACACACACACACACACACACACACACATATATGAGATGGCCCCACTAGTGTTGTTGACGTGAATAATGCAGACAGTACATGCTGTAAAAGAACTGGCAATAGGAAGGACACCTAGCCATAGAAGACATGTCAAACCAGACACTAGAGCAAGATGCAGTCCTTGGGTGCATTGAATCCTTTAAAACTGTCCAATGGAACATAGACATTAAATGATGATGAAGATAAACAAAAAAATAAAATTTATATAAAGTTTAGCAAATACTAGTTTGAATTATAAGTGCTTTACTTAATTATAAATGTGTAACAATTTTACTGTTATTTCTAGTATGTGAATACATCTTTTTAAAATAACCTTTGAATAATACCAAGAGTTTTAAGAAAGAAAGGTGTGAATAATGTTTTTACCAATTTTTACTGAATTCAGCTGATTTGAAATAACTTCTGGCAAAAGTCTGATATGATTGCCTAAAATATTTTAGTGCTTTCTTGCTATGAGAAGGGTTAAATGCCAATGAAATCTTCAGATCTTCTTTGTATGGAAACTAATTTACCAAACATTTCTAGAATAACTAAGGCAAATCAATACTAATGTAATCCATAGAGTTATTTTACGCTTGTTTGGGATTTGGTATTTGATTAAAGTTTTGTAAAAACAAACAACAAAAATTGTAAATCTAATTAAATTATCTCTTCGATTTGGTTAATCTAAATATTTAGCTGTTTTATCCTGTTTAAACTGGAAAATAACAATTAATTATGTGCAACAGAAGCAGCATTAGATTAAAATGGCCATCGATGTATAATGCTTAATGCAAAGACATCATGGAGAGCCAAAATAGCTGCAGTATTTGTCTGGAGATAATGTCACTTATGGACATACTGTGTTTAAAAACACAAATATATATCTGGTGCTTTACTGTACTCTAGAAGACCCATCCACCACAACAGAATTGATACAGATGCTGATGCCATATAAAAAGCATCCAGTATACTCTGTGGAGTTGTTGGTTTAGGAAGGGAATCCAGCTGTTGAAACTATGTCAGACAGACAATGGAGCCTGGTGCAGACCTCAGCCTTACCAGCTCCCATCAAACCATCCAACCCATACCAGCATGGAAAATGGACGTTAAATGATGATGATAATATCAGTAGCAGATGAAAATTGTTTAGCAGCAGCAGTGATAGTGCTTGTTGTGATGGACACCTCTAGGTGAGAAGTGGACCGACACAGTCAGTAATATCAGTCAGCAAGGTACACTGTTCAGGCCAGTCCTGCAGAGATGACAAAATACATCATCATAATGCAGGACATAACAGTGGCAATGCAGATTCATAGCTCACATAGCCACTGATATGTAGTAGTAGGACATAACAGTGGCAACAAGGATACCTCCCACTGTATAATGGTGTCGTTATAACAGTGGTAACAAGGCTGTGAACACTCGTAGGAGTGTTGAAATTGAAGACCTACATTCAAGAACAATGAAAGACAGTTAGAAGGACTCGAACTCTAACTCAGAATTGAACTTCACACAATGAAAAGTAATATACACACAGTGAAAAATATATTTAAAAAAAACTTCTGAAGAAAAAATATCTGATAAAATTGGAACTATAACACAGTACTGAATTTCACACAATGAAAAGTAATAAACACACAGTGAAAAATATATAAAAAAAAAAGATTCAGAAGAAAAATATGCTAACACAGAATTGAACCACACATGATGAAAAGTAATATAAACACAGTGAAAAATATATGAAAAAAAGATTCTGAAGTAAAAAAAAATGTCTGATAAAACTGGAACTCTACACAGAACTGAACTACACACAGTGAAAAATAATTCTGTGTGGAAGAAAAAATAATAATGATAATAGTAAGTCTGTTCAAAAAATTTATAAGTCAGGTTGCTATATGTAATAGCACTACAAGTAATAATGTAGACTTAGTACTACCTGCAGCATTTTGAAAAAAAAAACTATGGTTCTGCGTGGAAGAAAAGAAAATAATAATAATAATAAGTCTGTTCGAAGGATTTATTAGTAAGGTTGCTATATGTAGTAGCGCTACGAGTAATAATGTAGACCTGGTACTACCTGCGTCATTTTGAAATAAAATAGTTCTGTGTAGAACAAAAAGTAATAATAATAATAATAAGTCCATGCGAAGGATTTAATAATTCTGTGTGGACCAAAAAATTAATTCTCATTAGAAGAAAAAAAATGAAAAAGAATTAACGATATATTTAAAGCAAGTTATACCAGAAGATTTCAAACGTAAGCAGATATGCTAAATAAGTTAAAATGTACAAAGAAAACACAAGCCATTTTGTGATTGAGGATACTAAACAAGTCCTCCTTGAAAAGACTCCAGATGAAATGTTAATGGAAGTAACTAGCGAAGAACACATTGTAGAAAATTCTGAAATTAGATAATCTGAGCCATCTGTTACAGGAAAAGGTCCTTCTCCTGAAAATGTTTCATTGAGGAATCGTTCTAATGCAAACACTTGAAAGATAAAGAAAGCTTGCAGGTAACTAATCCAGTTTCTGCTAAGAAAAGTTTAACAAAAGGAAAAGTCATAGAAATGGAAAAAATATATATATGCCGTGAAGAAATAATTAATATAATTCTGTGTGGAACAAGAAAAAATCAGAATAAGAATTCTGGTTAGAAGAAAAAGTAATGAAAAAATGTTGTGTTGAAAGATAAAAATATATATATAATCCTGAGTGGAAAAAGAAAAAATCTAAATAAGAAAAATAATCCTGGTTAGAAGAAAAGGTAATGAAAAAGATGTGTTGAAACAAAAATATCAAAGGGGGGAGATATTGTGACAGACACCCCCAAGGGAGAAGTGGGCTGATCCACTACTAATAAATAGTGGACTGACAAGTCAGTAGTGTCGGTCAGTGAGGCATGCTGTTCAGGCCAATCCCGCAGAGACAACAAAATACATTGTCATAATGCAGGACATAACAATGCTAGATGCACTCTTCTGCTTGTTTGGGCTTTGTTGGTGGCATGTACTCACTGACAATAACATGCTAAGACAAAATCCATTGTCGTTGATGTAGGAAAACAGTGATTGAAAAATCACTGAAGTTGCGATTAGTATGCCAGCTGAAGGAATAAAAATCTGTTACATAATATAAACAAAAGCAGTATTAGATTAAAATATCCATCTGTGTATCATGCTTAATGCAAATACATCATGAAAAGTGAACTTAACTGCAATATTTAGTGATGACAGATTTTGTCTTGACATGCAGTTAGTTACCAGTAAATACATACATGGTACAGACAAAGCACAAAGAAACAGAAATGTACATCTAGCATCATCACTAAAGCTGGACAATTTTCATGTTACTGATATATTTATGTTATTTAACACAGTACATCCATACTGTTTGTATACCAGTTAATTTGGCTTTTTATCATGTAATTGATGGCTATGAAAAGTAACAATAGATATACCCACCCACACAGCAGATAAATATATTATAATTATATTTATCAGTATCTGTGTGTGTGTGTGTGTGTGTAGGTGGGGAGGTTTTTCGTCACAAATCTAATGAATTTTACAATATCTTGTTATCAAGTATTTATATCACTTCTGAGTGGGTCAAACACCTCAGCTAAGACAGGACAAAGCTAAATAGTGATATAAAACGTATTGAGTCAAAACATAAGCAAAAATGGAGAAAACTAAATATGGTTAATTGTATTGTCTTGAACATGATGATACAAAAGGTATTTGGGAATCCACTGCTGATATCACCAGTTCTGATGCTTTTGAGCCCACTGCTGATGTGCCAGTCTGTGAGGATGGGGTCCCTAGCCAGACATCAACAAGACAGATTGAAAGATCTCAGCCAACAGTGAACTGTCTCTGCACAAATGGGTCTGTGGTGAGTCTCTACGGTCTGCCTAGCTGATTCCATTGCCCTCTGGAATTGGTCCTGCATGTGCTATTGGTGTAGATGGTGTGGAGGTTTACTCAATAGTTTTTGTATTCCAGTAGTTAATAGTAGTGTCCACAGCAAGCAGGGGTGGTCAAAGAAAACCTGGTCAGTGCACCACATTACCTCCTTTACAGCTGCCATAAAGTACAGGAATGCCAACTGGCTGTCCCTGCTACAGGATAGCCTCTGAATATGCTTTGTAATTGATTCAGTTAGTTTTAAGGGATTCTGGCAATTTTCTGACGTACTTTAGTAAATCAGAAATGAATGGAAAATTAACAAAAATATGAAGATTAACTTTGTTTTCCTCTGCATCTTAGATATGTCTTTTGTGTTTATTAGGATGCAGAGGGGCCAGCACAGGACCACCAGTGATGGAGAGCATTGGTGGACCTGGTTAGCTCTATGCATGATGACATTTCTGAGACCACCAACCTGGGATGATCCCAACCATAATGAAGCATGAAGCATGAAGTGAAGTGATTTATCATGAGACCTTGAGAGGTATTTCTAAGCCAAGAGGGTTAGTAATCAGTTATATTCAACTTCTCACCCATTCACGTCAAGTTATTCACAGGTCATTATTCCTTCACTTAACATCAATAGAAAGCAATTATAGATAATTTGTAATCTGTCACCTTGGAGCTCAGCAGTTTTGACTTCAACATTGCTTTTCTCACTCTCTGATGAAAATTCAATAATTGTCCTAATTTTAGCAAGAATGTTGCTTCTCTAGTTCTTATGTAGTCTTCCTATGAGGGTTGTCATACTTTCCACATGAAAGTGGAAGTAAGGAGTAAGTTTTTGGTCTATAGGAGATTCTTGTAAGCAGAAAATATCAGAATTATAATTTTTCGTAATTTTGAAACAAGTTCTGTTCTAGTAGTGGACAGCCTTCCAACATCCAGAGATATGATAGTCAGTGTTTGCTTTAACCCTTTCAATACAAACCTGGCTGAAACTGCCTCTGACTCTGTAGTACAAATGTCTTGTTTACATAAGTTTAGAATTAAAATCTTCCACCAAGCCTTAGTTGTAGTTTATGTTCCTAATACTAGCTTAATGATAAGCAAGTTATTTTACTAAATTCTTTGCTATATCTAAAATTAATTGAAAGAAACACAGAGCATCTCAAAATAAATATGGTAACCAAAAGGTTAAAGATAGGCACTGGCTTCTGTAGTGCTCCCCTGATGATTCATTGCAGTTGGGTATCCAAATACACTCGGAGCATCCAATGCTGACTTCCAGTTAACTGCAATGGTGAAATATATCTAGGAACTAAATATTTGTACTGGTGTTTATCTTGATTTCTACAATGTATGTTGTCTATCATAACTAGTTATGCTGTGAAGTATAGTGGTTGACTATCCACCATTCTGGAAGCTGACTGAGTAATGATATTCTACATAGAACTCTAACTCATACAGCAGTAGTTGTACTTCTCACTGTACACATCATATACATACATATATATATAGATATAGATATATATATAAAGAGAGAGGGAGAGAGAGAAAGAGAGAGAGATGCATGTATATATAAAGAGCTTCTTCCTCTTTCCATCTACTAAAATTTCTGCACAAAACATTGGTTGGCCTGGGGCCAAGTGGTGATTGAACCTGAAACCATATGGTTGAAAAGTGAACTTTTTAACCACATGGCCTAGTCAGTGCTCTTTTATCATATCATTTTCCATTACATCATTTCTAACAAACCTGGGCATATTCATTAATCTCACAATAATCTATGATAAAATATAAATATCCATAATCTATATGTATTTATTTGCCATGCCAATGTTGTGTAGTATAATATCTGTCAAATAAATGTGAAAAGCTTTTGCAATTCACTTTTTTTCTGGCACTCACAAAAAAATAGTGTAATGCTTCAGTTAAAAATACTATAGTCAGGAAATCTATCTCCTAAAATAATAGTGAACAAATAGGTGCTGGCATGGCTGTGTGGTAAGAAGTTTGCTTCCCAACCACATGGATTCAGTCCCACTGCATGGCAACTTGGGCAAGTGTGTTTTACTATAGCCTCAGGCTGACCAAAGTCTTATGAGTGGATTTGGTAGACAGAAACTGAAAGAAGCCCATCATACACATATATCTCTTTTACTTGTTTCAGTCATTTGACTGCGGCCATGCTGGAGCACCGCCTTTAGTCGAGCAAATCAACCCGGGACTTATTCTTTGTAAGCCCAGTACTTATTCTATCGGTCTATTTTGCCGAACCGCTAAGTGATGGGGACGTAAACACACCAGCATCGATTGTCAAGCAATGCTAGGGGGACAAACACAGACACACAAACACATACACACACATACATATATATATATATACATATATACGACAGGCTTCTTTCAGTTTCCATCTACCAAATCCACTCATAAGGCATTGGTCGGCCCGGGGCTATAGCAGAAGACACTTGCCCAAGATGCCACGCAGTGGGACTGAACCTGGAACCATGTGGCTGGTTAGCAAGCTACTTACCACACAGCCACTACTGCGCCTATATATATATATATGTGTGTGTGTGTGTGTGTATGTGTCTTTGTTTCAGTGTTTGTCCCTCAGAACCCCTTGACAACCAGTGTTCTTGTGTTTACATCCTTGTAACTTTGTGTGTCAGCAAAAGAGACCTATTGAATAGGTACCAGGCTTTAAATTGAAATAAGTACTGGAATCAGTTTGTTTGATTAAAAATTCTTCAAGACGGTGCCCCAGTATGGCCACAGTCTAATGACTGGAACAATAAATCAATAAATATAATACAATTCTAAACTAAGAAAGAAACTCAGAATATGTTGCACAGAAGAATTACTGAAATGGTGAAGAATAAGTATTTGTTTGTTGTATGCATTGCTGCAATATAATCCATCTTCTCTCCCTCCACAATTTGAGATATAGATATCAGCAGATGATTAACACTCCTGTCTTTCAATGATTAGCAACTGGACTGTGATGGTCATGCCTTTCTGAAGAACATTAGTGGTATACATGAAGTAAAATGTGGTACTTTCTACTTGCTTCAGACATTAGGCTGTGACTATGCTAGGGCCCCACCTCAAAGAACTTTTAGTCAAGTGAATTAATCTCCTAGTACCTTTTGTTTTATTTTCTAAGTCTGGTACTTATTCTACCAGTCTCTTGATCCAAACCAACTAGTTATTGTGACATAAACACCACCAACATCAGTTGCCAAGTGGTGTTGGGGGACAAACACAAACACACACACACACACACACACACACACACACACACACACACACACACACACACACATTGCTTTGAGATGATACCAGAAATTCAAACAGAATCACAAGTAATGTTGAATACCATTCAGAAAGAGAACTCCCAAAATGCTTTTGAGTTGTGGAAGAGGTGTTGGGGTTGCTATGTATTTTCCCAAAGACTTCCTGTTCAAAAGAAATAGTGCCTGAATATAAACAGTATATGAAATATATTATTTACTGATATAGTAATGCACATTTTTTAGACCTGGTCAGGAACTTCCTGATACCACCTTGTACATTGTTTAATGTGTATGAAGGTGCATGGCTGAGTGGTTAGGGTCTTGAATTCATAGTTATATGGTCATAGGTTCAATTCATATAGTAGGCATGCATTGTATCCTTGAGCAACATTCTTCATTTCACACTGGTTCAGTCCACTCAGCTGTATATAAGTACTATCCAGTACTGCTGCATTTTTATCTCCTTCTGGTTATTATATCCTGGATGTTCTTCTGGGTCAAGGGTCAGAAGGATGAGGTGTCTATATCTGTTCATGATTACATTAGCACCTAAAACAATAAGCAAACGTGTGTTTCATGCTGCCAAATCATACTTTTACTTTCAAGTGACGGCTGTCATTGTCCAATGTCATCTTTACTGTTATCACCTTCACTTAATGTCTGGCATGGTTTGGGTGGTTTGACAGGGTCTGGTGAGTCACAGGATTGTATGAAGCTCCATGTCAGCTTTGGCATGATTTCTATGGCTGGATACCCTTCCTAATGCCAACCACTTTACAGTGTATTCTGGGAGGCTTTTTTCATAATGGGGCACTAATGGAGTTACCAAGTAACTTGCAAGACTGGAAAGAACAAAAGAAGAGAAAGGGGAGAAAGGAAAAAGCCATCTTGACTAAGTCGGGGGAGTATTTGAGAGGGTGGAGAGGTGATTTTATGCCAGAGATATAGATAGAGGAGTCTTGCTATAGAGAAGATATATGATTACCCTTCTTTATTTAAAATTGGAATGTAATTTAATGGAAATTTAGCTGCTATTTCTATCAAGTTGAGCAACCATGTAAAAGTTCGTTTGTAGCTTGAGAAACAGGTTAGCTGAACTATATCATGAAAAATATTAGAATCTGCAAATAAAATACAATGGGAAACGCAAATATCTTTCAACAACCACAGAACAATTGAAATGAAGAATTATTGTTGAAATGGCTAAATTTAAAACTGTTCAACACAAAATAATCAATACAGACAAAATTATATAGTCCACTTTCTACCAAAACTAAAAGATAAAAATATAAAATGTAGAAGCAAATTGAAACTTAAGCTATGTTTAAAATACAACCTGATTGGAAGAAATACAGCTATTTGTAGAGAAAAGGAAAAAAACCCCACAAATTCTCTATGATAATAGCAATATTAACTAAAAAAATTAATATAATTAAAAATGTTTGTCATGATAGAAGACTAAGTATAGCAATGCAGGTGTTTGGTAGTCATGGAACAAAGGTTCTAGTTAAAAACTGATCAATTTTCAGTAAATAATGTGTGAATAGTGAAATTATAATACCAGAATGGTTTTGCATAGTGTTGGACAGATTTAAATAAACTAATCAATACAACTAATAACATCATACCAATAATGATTTGTGTTGTTGTTGCTATTGTTGTTGTTGTTTGTTAACCTAAGGTCAAGCCTGCTCAAGTAGAACAATGATCAACAGCTTTCTAACCACAATCAATCTATGTATAATTCAAGCACAGTGTATCTGGAACTACATTGCCTAATGTGTAATTATCACTTTTTTTTTAAAGATGATAGGTTGTACACATTGGGAGAAAGATATAGCTGCTCTTACTAGTGGACTGTGTGATTACACAGTCACCTTTGTTGGTTACTTGCAAATTGTGCATAAGCACGCATTCACACATATGTGTATATGGCTTGAGTGTGTATATACAGTCAGTAGCTAAGATCTCATTAGGCTACAGCCTGTTTCATATAATTATATTATATTATAATTACATAATACATTTATTCAGGCCATTCCTTTCAAGCATGATATATATTATATTTTTTACAAGAAGAGCAATGACAGTAGCTTTGAAGCTTTTCCCTGCTGCAGAACAGGTTGAAATTTTGAAGCAACTGTCATCCCTTTTCTTATAAAAGTATCATGAATATGTACTCTACAAAAAGTATTGTGTAATCCTTCAGTTTAATGTAAAACATGTTTTAATTACAACTTGGCATAATAGCAAAAGTATATATAGATCCAAAATTCATAAGGAGTGGAATAGGTTGAATATA
>NC_042998.1:136015610-136153110 GCF_006345805.1 Octopus sinensis | reverse complement strand
TGGCGAGCTCAACCGGGCAGAATGAAATGTCTAGATCATTGATTCTGAACCAGGGTTAAACTTACTCCTGGCAGCATTGTCTGGAGCATAGGGCATGCTGAACTGTTACCTAGATTGCTATCTATAAATAAATATTACAGACCCTAGTTCAGTGGCATTCAATTATATTTTATATATGAACCCCTTTTAATTGCTATTTTACTTGGGTGGACCCCCATAGCCATTCAATATTTAAAAAATCCTATATAAAGTGTGTTGCTCAAGAACACAACACGTAGCTCGGACCAGGAATCAAACTAACAACCTCACAATCATAAGTTTGATGCTCTAACCACTGAGTCATGCACCTTCACTATATATGTGTGTGTGTGTGTGTTTGGTGTGTGTTTGTGTATGTATATATATATATATATATATATATATATATATATATATATATATATATATATATATTATATATATATATATATATATATATATATGCCAGTTTCATTGATCAAATCCACTCACAGGGCATTGGTCAATTGGCCAGCCTGAAATTATAGTAGACAACATTTGCCCAAGGTTCTGTGCAATGGGGCTGAACCTGAAATTTTGTGGTTGTGAAGCAAACTTCTTAACCACACAGCCATTAAAAATTGCACTTCATTTTGCTAAGGAGGTCAAACATATATTGCATAAAAACAAATGAGATGTAACAAAAACATGACAAAATGTTAAATATACTTATTTAAATCTATTATTTAGTCCATACTTTTACGTGGTAATATGCATTGAGCTAGGGAAAGATTGAGAGTCACTAGTCTTGACCATGGGAACAATAGAGAGCTAGTGGCAGGATATAAGCTGGCTACCTCTTGGCTTTTATCTGATTTCCTGTTGATTCAGCTATTTGTGTTTTTGTATGATTAGCTTTATCTAGTGCTAATGTTCTGGTAGCTATGTATCTAATGAAACAAAAGTAATTCTATATGTGCTTGTAAATGATAATGGGAAAACATGTCCTAAACACAGAGAAACTTAAATAAACTACATGTACAAAAGACAAGCAAATGGATGGATGGAGAGACAGACAGACAAATGGACAAATAAGAATAGATATATACAAAAAAAATCTTCATCATCCGCATCAGCATCATCATTTATTGTCTGTTTTCCATGCTAGCATGAGTAAGATGGTTTGACTGGAGCTGGTAAACTAGATTTGGCTTGGTTTCTATAACTAGATGCTCTTCCAAATGCCAGTCACTCCACAGAGTGTATTTAGTGTCTTTTACATGTCACCAGCATGGGTACTCTTTGCATGTCACTGGCAAGGGTACCTTTTATGTGTCACCAGCACTGGCCTTGACTATGATTTCACTTAACTTGACATGTCTTCTCAAACACAGCAAATCTCCAAAGGTCTCAGTCACTTGTCATCACCTCCATGAGACACATACCCATGTACATATGTACATATATATTTTCTCTTTTATCTTTGACTTGTTGCAGTCATTAGACTGCAGCCATGCTAGGGCATTGCCTTGAAGAATTTTTAGCCAAATGTATCAGCCCCAGTACTTTTTTTCTTTAAACCTGGTATTTACTCTATTGATATCTTTTACCGAACTGCTAAGTTATGGGGACAAAACACACAAACACCAGTTGTCAAGCAGTGGAGGTGGGACAAACTCAAACACACATACATAGATACACACACACACACACACACACACACACACACACACACATATATATATAAGAATATATATAAGAGAGTATTGTAGTTCACTTGAAGCATTGTGTATTGTTTGTAAAGAATAAAAAGTTTTGAATGGTACAACAATGCATTATAATACAAACAATGGGCTATATCATCATCATCATCATCGTTTAACGTCCGTTTTCCGCGCTAGCACGGGTTGGACGGTTTCGACTGGGGTCTGGGGAGCCAGGGGCTGCCCCAGGCTCCAGTCTGGTCTGGCAGTGTTTCTACAGCTGGATGCCCATCCTAATGCCAACCACTCCGCGAGTGTAGTGGGTGCTTTTTACGTGCCACCTGCACAGGTGCCAGAGGGGTCTGGCATCGGCCACGGTCGGTTGGTGCTTTTTATGTGCCACCTGCACAGAAGCCAGTCGGGGCGGTGCTGGCATCGGCCACCTGTTGTAATTTAGTCATCCAGAGTCTGATAATATTTCAGAATAAAATTTCTTCTTCAGATATTCTTAGATGGAGTTGCTGCTATAATCTGTTTTCCAACAGCTTTTCTTTTTGTTTTTTTGTTTTTGGAAGCATCTCAGCAGTGGTCTCACGAAGCTCCTTCTGGAATTCCTCATGAGAAGTGCATGAGGTGGGTCATGTCTCAACATCTACTTCTCTTTCCAGGATCACATACACAAATAGACAACAGGTCTCCCCGTGGGATCCAGTCTCTCGGGCCTACTAGCCATCACATACGAACCATCTGGAACGTCGAGCACTCAAATCTGCCGTTCATGCGCCTTCTTAACCAGGTACGTAGAAGACATCCTCATACTCACATTTTCCCGTGAAGAGGCTGACAGAATATTCACAACATTCAATAACATGGACATGAACATAAAGTTCACTATAGAACATCCCGACATCACTGGATCGCTATCACTACTTGACTTCAAACTGAATATAACGGAAGAAGGGGAGATCCACACTACAGGAAAGCAGCCAGTAGAGATATGTTTGTCCAATACAATTCAGCACTTCCACTCGGTGCCAAAACAGGATACGCCAGAAATGAACTTGCACACATCCAGGGCAAGTGCAACAGAATGGAGGACAAGGTGACCCACACCACATGCCTCCTAGATACATTGAAAACCAACAGGTACTCTAGATCCATTGTAAACCAGCCTAAGTACCCAAGACGACCAACACGCCAACCACATAGAAAACCCAGTAACACATGCTTCCTTAAAATATCCCATTTTAGCCAGAGACTAACTACAGCCATCTGAAGAGCCATAAGAAGAGAAGGGCTAGACATACAACTATCCCACTTCAGCTCCTCTTTGAAAGGACACCTTGCAAAGAAATGAACAAGGGACAACAATCAATGCACACTAACAAACTGTCCCATCCGTGACACAGATTTATGCCAAAGTGTAAATGTTGTGTATAGAATACAATGTAACAAATGCAACAAGTTCTATGTGGGTAGCACAACAAGACCGTTGCATGTCCGCATCAAAGAACATCTGAACATGAGAGCCTCCTCCTTCAGAAAATATCTAGACAGATGCCGGAACACCGACAAAAGCATAACAGTCACAACTGAGGCCAGTGAAAGAAATTTGGGTAATTTAACGATTAAGGAAGTTACACTCATACACAGACTAGGGACCCAAATTAACAACAGGCTGGAGGTTGGTAATCAATATATTATTTAGCTATATCTGGATGCGTGTAGGTTCATTTTTGATAATATGCTTATCTATTGTTTATGACAAAAATTAAGAGAAAAAAAAGAAGGGAAAAAATGGAAGCTGCACATATAATACATAACTTAGAAGCAGCGCTACGGATGTACCAACACACACGAGATTGAGACATGGCCGACCTCATGCACTTCTCATGAGGAATTCTGGAGGGAGCTTCATGAGACCACTGCTGAGACACTTCCGAAAAAAAAAAAAAGAAAAGCCATTGGAAAACCGATTATAGCAGTGACTCCATCTAAGAATATCTGAACAAGGAATTTTATTCCAAAATATTATCAGACTATGGATGACTAAATTACTACAGGTATATAGCCTATTGTTAGTATTATAGTGCATTGTTGTACCATTCAAAACTTTTTGTTCTTTATGTATACATATATATATATATATATATATTATATATATGTGTGTGTATATATATATATATATTATATATATATATATATATAGACAACAGGCTTCTTTCAGTTTTCGTCTACCAAATCCACTCACAAAGCTTTGGTCGGCCTGAGGCTATGGTAGAAGACAATTGTCCTAGGTGTTACACAATAGGACTGAACGCAGAACTATGTGCTTGGGAAGCAAACTTCTTACCACACAGCCACGTCTGTGCCTGTATGTATATGATTGCCGCAACTCAGTTTTGAATAATGCCATCACTTGATTGTTCTTTAGAGCATGAGTAGCATGGATGTGGCTTTAAATTCCTGCTAAGGAGTTATGCTCTTCTGAACACAAGATTGTACTATCAAAGCTGATTTGGACTTAACAACAACAGCAAATACTGCCAGCACTTTTTACTTATTTAATTTATCCCAACATGAATTTATGAATATCCTTTATTTTGTAAGTAGCTTTATTATTCAGTATGTAATTGCCTTCAGTTAAAATTCCTCTCTTTTGAATTGTCCTAGTGCTGAATGTGTTATGTTGTCATTGATGAACAAACTAAAACAACTTAAAAACCATTGTCTTGTTGTTGGCCCAGGTGCTGTTGTGTGGTTAAGAAACTTGCTTCCCAGCCATGTGGTTTCAAATTCTATTGCACTGTATGGTACTTTGTATTCTACTAGTGCATTCTACTACGGTCCTGGGCTGACCAAAGCCTTGTGAGTGAATTTGGTAGGTCAAACCTTAATGATATTTGTCTGCAATGACTGCCTTTGAGCAGCCATTATGAGTCCTGTTTCTTTCTTAAGTTCTCAGTCCTTCAGCCATAGCCAAGACTCATCTACTGCAACATACTGCATATGCCTGAAACGCTGACTGTACAGTTCTTTTTCCCCAGATGTTTCTTTCTCACACGTGTGCATGCATGCAAGTGTGTGCATGCATGTTTGTATGTCTGTGTGCATGTGTGTGTATATTTGTGTGTGTGTGTGTGTGCAACTTTGTGCTTGTCCACACCACCACCACCACCATGACCACTTGACCACTTGACAACTGGAGATGGTTCATTTGCATCCATTACTTAGCAGCTCAGCCAAAAGAGACCTCTGGGATAAGCAGCAGAATGAAAATAAGAGTTGATTTGTTCAACCGTAAACCCTTCAAGACAGTACCCCAGCATGGCCACAGTCCAGTGAGTGAAATAAGCAAAAGAATAAAAGAACAGAGAAATTGTCCTTCTTTAACTGACTACTGAAATTCAAGGGTTTGCAAGAAGAAATGCTACTTAGAAATACTCTGTAATCAATGAGTCACAATCATATTGACTATATAGGTTACTATTGTAGTACGCCAGTTATCGATTAGTTGTGAAAACTAATCTGATGGATTTGAAAGTAATGCAAGATGCCATGACTCATATAACATAATGATGGGGTTTTATGGCTTCTCAATGAGAAACACAACAGAAGCAGCATGACTCAATGTGTCAGCATTTGTCTAGTTACATTTCTACATGATTTATTGCTACATAAATAATTTAAAGTATAGAGGTAATTATTATATAACATTGTCATGGTAATGGATAACAGAATCTGTAGAGTGCTGGACAAAATACTTTGCAGTATTTAATCAGGTCACTTTATATCCTGAGTTCAAATCCCACCAGGACTAACTTTGCCTTTCAACCTTCTTGTGCCAAGAAAACTAGTATTGATCAAATACTGGAGGTATATAATTCAACTGCATTCATCATCATCATCATCATCATCATTTAGCGTCCGTTTTCCATGCTAGCATGGGTTGGACGGTTCAACTGGGGTCTGGGGAGCCCGAAGGCTGCACCAGGCCAGTCAGATCTGGCAGTGTTTCTACAGCTGGATGCCCTTCCTAACGCCAACCACTCCGAGAGTGTAGTGGGTGATTTTATGTGCCACCGACACAGGTGCCAGACGAGGCTGGCAGACGGCCACGCTCGGATGGTGTTTTTATGTGCCACCGACACAGGTGCCAGATGAGGCTGGCGGACGGCCTCTGACTAATTTAAGGTCTTGTGCCATTATTAGAAATATTTATATAACATTGTCAAAACATTTAAAAGGTTTCCTTATATTTTATATACAGTGGCATCTGTTAGTCTTGCTAGACTATAGAGCTGCACCTGGAAAATCTTGCTTCAATTGTATTGATTGAGAAGCTACTGTCATGGCTATAGAGCAACAGTCCTTGCAGCACTTAACCTGAAGACAGTCTTCTCTTATAGGATATTGGTTATTATTTTTTCTACAAGTGCACTTTTTATTTTTTATAGCAGCAAGTCACAGCCTCTCTTTTTATTTTAGAATCATACAAATATCAACTTCCAGTGAATGCAATTGCTTATCATATCATCTCTTGTCTCAAAGTTTATATCCAGTGACTTCTCTCTCTTTTAGACATCTTTGAAAGGAAGATGGTTTACCCTTCTGCCCTTACAAAAATCTTTCAAAATCTTTTTATTCGATACAGGGTGTACATTGCTCTGCCAGTGGGTTTACTATTACTGGAGTGGAGCCAGGACTTCAATGTTGGTCTACTTGATGTCTCAGATGTGTTTTAAATTGTGAAGCTGCAAGACACTGAGCTGCCACTTTTGTCTAGAATAGTGGCTTAGATCTCAATGCTGAAAATCAATGTGATGAAAATGTAGGCCCTGAAGACAACATTCTTGACATGTGCCAACGGCTTGTTGTTCTTTCAAGCACTACACTTTCAATCTGTCTGTTAATTATGGAATAAAAAAAAGGTGAAGGTGCATGGCTTAGTGGTTAGGGCATTCAGCTCATGAGTGTAAGGTCATGAGTTCAAGTCCCAGCAATATGTTGTGTCCTTGAGCAAGACACTTTATTTCATGTTGCTCCAGTCCACTCAGCTGGGAAAAATGAGTAGCACCTGTATTTCAAAGGGCCAGCCTTGTCGCACTCTGTGTCATGCTGAATCTTCCTGAAAACTACATTAAGGGTACACATGTCTGTAGAGTGCTCAGTCACAAGCATGTTAATTTAAAGAGCAAGCTATTTTGTTGATCATATCAGCTGGAACCCTCAACGTCGTAACTGACAGAGTGCTCCCTGATCTTGGAATGCATGGAGAAGTTGTCTATGATGATGGGGCCAAAGTATGAGAACTTGTGGACTATCTCCAACTCATAATTGTTGATGGTATTGACAGTGAAACACTTAATACCTTATCTCAACGTGTTAGTCTTCTACACTTCTGAACTACAGAAGAATCTCTTTACTGAGGACTGTTAGAAAGTTTTCAAGTCAATGGTCAGACTGTGGAAAAATCATCAAAAAAGCCATAAGGCTACAAGTTTTCAAGAGTCTAGAAAAGGTGGGATTATTAGAGTGAAACAGGAGGACAAAGTGATTGGAAAAAGCACAGATGAACAAAGTTAAGATGAAAAGAAAAAGAAAGAGTAAGTTGCTCAGGAGAGAGAGAGAGAGAGAGAGAGAGAGAGAGAGAGATGGCTGGCTGGCAATACAGAAAGATCAATGTTAGAGTATGTTATGTACAGATAGTTTGATTCTAGGGATGGGAGAGTGTTATGGAGGGATGAGGATGGTCTGATGTCTCTTATACATAAGTCTAGTGAAGGGTAAAGGATGATGTTGCCTGCACATGTGGTACAAAGATGAGAGACAGAGGTATGTGAACAGTAGAGAGATGGGCAACAAAAGTGGGAAGAGACAGGATCAATAGGTAGATAAGGTGGGGGTCAAGGATGCAAGATGGGAGACAAGTGTTTCTTGCAAGCTGAAGATTATAGTGTCACATTATGACTCAGAATTTCACCAGACACTGGTTCATCAGATAATGGATTTAAAAAAAGTACAAGTACTTAAGGTGTGGATCATTATAATGTACTCCTACATTATAATAATTGCCATTTAAACTTCTATTGTTATATTTTAAAATAAACATTAATTATTATTAATGGAGAAAAAAGAGGTCCGTGGGTATATAAATCATTATGTTCAGGTCAATGAGTGAGATTCTTTATTCAGATATTCGTATAAAACAACTGATTTAATAAATTGTTTAGGTGTGATTTAATAGCCTAGTTCATAAATTGTGGGGAAAAAAAAACACTGTAAACTTTTTAGCATGTTTAATCCAAAACAAGCATAAATGAAGTATAGCTCATATAACAACCTACTAGCCAATAGTATTTCTAATAATTGCAAAAAAAAAAAAAATGAATAACACATATTTCATTAAGATAAACATAGCTTCCACTCTAAACATCAAAGGCAGGTTACAAACTCATGCCCTCAGAAACCATATTTCACTATCAAAGACCATAAACCAATTTCTTAAATAACATCACAACTCAACTTATTGGACTCCACTAAAAGTAACATAGAATTATTAGCAAACACATTTTAGACAGAATTAACAACATCCAAAATAATTTAAGTTTAGCATTTTGATACACTTTTGATAGCTGATTTTTGATAATATATAATAAATGAATTTGTTGAGCGAGGTAGTGGTGTTTCACGATGTTATCTGATGTTGTTATTGTAATGTTTATGCAGTGATATTAATGGAGTTATTGATATCTCTAAGTTGTTTTATGTAAGGATTGGCAATTTAAATTAGATATAAATATTGTCCCAAGAGTATGATGCTAAAAGCATAGAGATGAATACGTATCAAATTGTTTATATCTCTTTGAATTTGAAGCAAACAGCATAACGATGAACAAATAATATCAAGCAATATAACTTCCTATGATAAACACTGGCTGAAAATGTAATCTCAGAGTAAAACAGTGAGACTGAATATGTATTTGTGTGTATCATTATAAAATAAAAATTGCATTTGAAATTAAGGCACAAGGATAGAGACAACATACATCACTCATACTCAATGACGAAATGGATATCATGTAGGAGAACTGGTTGTAAAACATTTTCTCTAACAATAAAAAGGAATTTCCACTGGTTGAAATAGCTAAATCTCTCTCAGATGACACTTTACCATTTTAAAGGATATTTTACAGTGTTCAGATTAAATTTGACAGTTTGCATAAAAGGTAATGAAAATACAACTTCATCCAAAAATAAAAGTATTTTAAAACATCAAAAATATCAACTAGATTATGTCAGGGACATAACAGTTTGCTCAAAGTAGCCACCCTCAGCTTCCACCACAGCTCCAAGGCAGCTCTGGTACCTGTCAAAGCATTCCTCATTGTGTCCCTGGGAAGACCTTTGAATACTTCCTTGATCTTGGTCATCAGCTCAGCCTTGATGTTGCAGGCAAAGCAGTTGGTGTCTTTTTCAAGACACTATAGTAATACATAGTAATACATGTAACTACAATCAGTGGAATTATGTAGCCAGAAATTCGGATTGGTGAAGTGATGGAAATTCTTCAACAACCACTTTTCACTGTTTCTGGCAGTATGGCAAGGAGCCAAATCCTGCTGCCACACATACAACCTTCCAACAGCAACTCTCTGCAGTCAGGTATTGATCACAGTCTCCAGCAGCTTCACATAGCCAGCTGAATTGAGCCTAAGGCTCTGTTTCAATGATGTTGGATGGCATGACATCACATCATTGGAGACACATCCAAAAACCATTACAGATTTGGTTTTCATGATACATGGGACATGTCCATGTCACATCTTACTTTGTTTACAATGTTCACAGAGCATTGAGCTGCAGTCATGACGTCGGCATTTTGATACCCAACACGAATCATCATGATACAGGTAACTCTTTTCTGATATTCAGATGGCTTCCATGTCATCTTACTTTTTCTGAACTACAACTTAAATCTTTATACTCTTCAATACTGCTGACTATTCACCAATACATCAAGCTGTACCTAAAAAAAAAAAAAAATAGATATAAACCATCATCAATATAGTTCTAGATATCATTAAAAAATCTTTGGATCATAATCTTCATCAGTCAAGTAAATCTTGGGTTAAATGACAATATATGCAAATGCCTAAATTAAAAAAAAACATGGCTATGTGGTAAGAAGCTTGCTTCCCAACTACATGGTTCTGGGTTCACTTCCACTGTGTAGCACCTTGGGCAAGCATCTTCTACTTTAGCCTCAGGTTGACCAAAGTCTTATGAGTGTATTTGATAGACAGTAACTGAAAGAAACACATTGTGTGTATATATATATATATATATATATATATGTACACTCATATATGCACACGGAGTGGTTGGCATTAAGAAAGAGCATCCAGCTGTAGAACCATGCCAAATCAGACTGGAGTCTGGTGCAGCCTTCCAGCTTACCAGCCCTGGTCAAATCGAATTCAAAAGGTACGAATGAGGCTTTGCATCCTACCCTGTCCACCCACGTGAGTTATAGAGCAACAAATTCCTACAGAAGGATCTGTAGTTTATTATCAGGGAGAGAATATATATATATTGTGTGCGTGTGTGTGTGTGTGCATGTGTGTGTGTGCGTGTGTGTGTGTGTGTGTGCGTGTGTGTGTGTGTGTGTGCGTGTGTGTGTGTGTGTGTGCTTATTTCTGTCTTTGTCTACCACCACTACTTGACAACCAATGTTGGTGTGTTTATGTCCCTGTAACTAAGTGGTTCAGCTAAAGAGATTGATAGAATAAATGCCAGGCTTGAAAAGTAAGTACTGGAGTTGATTTATTTAACTAAAATTCTTCAAGGCAGTGCCCCATCATGGCTGCAGTTGTTAGGAATAAGTACAAGTAAAAGAAAATATGGGAAACAGTCTTAGAGCTGAAACTTGTGCTTATTCCATCGCTTACCTGCTGTAAGTAAACAAGAGCAGAACTGCATATTTCATCATCTTTTGCTGTGATGCCCATAATCTTTCTCACTACCTGAATTCTTTTCATTTGGCTTTCATCAATCATTCTTAGTATTGTCCCTCTCCTCTCACATTTTACATTGATCATCCTCCTGTGCTTCTAAATTATTTCTCACTCTCTACCACACACATATCTCACTCTTCCTATGCACTGTGTCTTACTCTCCACTAACACTCTTGCAATCTGCCCATTCACATCATCTTCCTTTCTCTCATCCTTCTCCTGTTTACTGTATGGCTGCTATTATTTTGATGTTCTATTTACCACTTTCTCTACTGCCCGTCATCATCTACTCTCTCTTACCTACTCCTCCATTTTAGTCCACCATTCACCACAACCACAACCATCCATCAATCCTACCTAATCTTTAGAGTCATCATCCACTCTTTCTCATCTTCTTATTCATATTTATCCTCACCCATTTCTCAATCCTTGTTCTTCATTCCTTATATTCATTCAATCATCTCAACTACTTCTGAAATAATCCCTCACTCTCCCCATACGTTCTTTCAACCCAACAATCTTTCTTGTTCTATTACCATACAATTCTGTTCACTTTTTCATTCCTTGAAGCTACACCTAGTCATTGGATCATCACTATTTTACTCTGTTAGAGCCCTCAAGATAGTTTTCACCTGCTACTGATGATCTCTTCAGGCAAAACTACATTCTTAAAGTAGCCCGGCTTACATCCCAATGACTTGAACTTCTCTTCAGAGCAAGAAAATGCACCATCTCATAACAATTATTGATACTCTACAAAGTTCAGATGTGGCCCACAATCATGACTTGCCTTCACATCAGGGATGGTGCTGCTGCTAATGCACACACAAACATCTTAGTCTGTATCAAAAAAAGAGCAACTTAATTGAGTGCCAAGCAGTCACTCACAGACACACTCCATCCTCTGGCCTATAAATAAGCTGTCTCTTCTTTCTACCTTTTCTACTGCTACTGTATTGGTATCTACTACTTGGAAATAGCAGAGTCAAGTCACTGCTACTCATGAATTCCTGTCCCTTTTGTTTCTCATCCTGTCATCACATCTGTTGTATTCAAACCCCAGGCTTCACACTGTTCACTACACCCCATCATTCTTTCCTTGAATGCTGGCTTTTAGGACATTGCTCCTTGTTCATGCACTTCCAGCTGGCACTGAATTACAAATATACATGAGAATTATTAATTAATTATTCATCTCACTGGTCCAGGAGGGCCTACAAAGGCTATGGTCTCTGCTCCTTTCTCCTGACTCAATAAATAAACAAAATATATTTATGTATACAAACACACACCCACACGCACACACACACACACACACATAGCTCTCAGGTGAAACGGGAGTAGACCAAAATTTTTCAGTAAACATATATATACACAGACGATTTTGTATACAGACACACACACATACATACATTATGTGTGTGTGTGCATGTATATGTGTGTGTAGCCATTAGTCAAAACTTGAGTAGACTGTAAATTTTTAATATAATAAACACACGCACATGCACACACACCACACACACACACACACACACACCACACACACACACACATGCAAGCACACACATACAAACATAAACAGCAAGAAACACACATCCAATTATTTTTCTCTGGCACATTTCTTAATGCTCTCACAGTATTCAGTTGCTAAGTAACAACATCCTACACACTTGTACATCACTGCTTTATTCTTTCAGGTATTTGTCACAGCTAACTTATTTGCCTTCATTGGAATATAGACTGCCCATTTCTATTTAATGATACTAAGTACCTTGTTGTATGTTGTATCTTTTGTTAACCATATTTCTGTTGAAATACACTGCCTTATGTTTCATGTTTCAATTGATTTTGAAAAGAATGAAGAATTTAGTGAAATAAATTTTTCCTTATAAAGCTAATGTTTGGAACAAAAATAAACATGAAATTCTGATGGAAGATTTTAATGTTGAATACTTTAAAACAGGAAGTTTGTATCATAGAACAAGCATTTGGGTAGAGGGGAGAGAGTTGACATCAAAAGGGATAAGTACTATATACTTTCAGTTTTCAAACATTCATAAATAACATTTTGTATTGATGTGGGTATGTTCATGTAGTCTTTTATATAACGGATAGAGGAATGAATGGTTATAAACCAGCCAAGTGAGCATTTAAGTGCAGCTGGTTGGTGGGTTGGCTGGTTGGTTGGTTGGTTGGTTGATGTTTTACAAGGTAAACTTTAATAAAGCAAAATTATAACTGATGATCCAGCTTCAACCATTTCTATTTCTTCTTTTTTTAGACAGGCTTATGGGTGTAGGCATGGCTGTATGGTTAAGAAGCTTGCTTCACAACCATGAGGTTTTGGGTTCAGTCCCCACTCTCTGATACTTGGGCAAGTCTATTCTACTATTATAGCCCTTGGCTAATCAATGCCTTCTGAGTGAATTTGATCGACAGAAACTGTTCTTCTCTGGGCATAAGGCCCGAAATTTTTGGGGAGGGGGCCAGTTGATTAGATTGATTCCAGTATGCGACTGGTATTTAATTTATTGACCCCAAAAGGATGAAAGGCAAAGTCAACCTTGGCTGAATTTGAACTCAGAACGTAAAGACAGACAAAATACCTATTTCTTTAATACCCACAAGGGGCTAAACATAGAGTGGACAAACAAGGACAGACATAGGTATTAAGTCAATTACATCGACCCCAGTGCGTAACTGGTACTTAATTTATCGACCCCGAAAGGATGAAAGGCAAAGTCGACCTTGGCAGAATTTGAACTCACAACGTAACAGCAGACGAAATACTGCTAAGCATTTCACTTAGCATACTAATGTTTCTGCCAGCTCACTGCCAAGTGTGTGTATGTATATACATTATACATGTATAAGAATAATGTCACCATTATTAGTGTGTGTGTTTGTGTTAGTTCTTCACCACTGCTTGATAACTGGTATCAGTTTGTTTACTAGCACTTTGGCAAAAGAGAACGATATAGAATAAGTACCAGACTTAAAGATAAGTACTTGGATCGACTTCAGTTCTATATTTAAGAGATGAGGAATTATGTACCTTATTTACATACGATGGATATTTGTCCTCATCTTGCTTGTTGTTAACACAACTTTTTGCTTGATATATCCTCCAGCCTTCTTCAGGTGTCTTGGGGAAATTTTGAACCTGTGTTCTCATTCCTAAGGTATTTTTTGATGTTATTATTAATATTATTATTATATAGGTCACTGCTTGGAATCAAACTCGGAATCTTGGGTTTAGTAGCCGGCGCTCTTAACCACTATGCCATATGCCCATGGGCAGTTATGGAGTGAATTTTAGGGCTTATAAATCTAATATTTTTCTATCCTTCCTTAATACCGGTTCCCTTATGCTGCTCATATCTGCACTCAGTCTGTGGTGGCGATGATAATTCTCTCTATGAATGCATATATATATATATATATATAATATATATATATATAATGTGTGCATTACGTGGTCGGTTGTGCTGAAAATATACACACCTATGTTAAAAGTGCTGGCAAGTTTGCATGGCAACTATTTTTTTCCTCAAATGAAAGGCGTGACCTCTAGGACAAAATTCCTCATCTTATAAAATGTGGCCCAAGTAGACCCGAATGAAATCGGGTTATATTAACCAAAATGTGAAAAGAGGTCTAAATGGGGCTTGAAGGGGATTAAAATTTACAGGAGCGGGTGTTTAGGAATTCTCTGTTACATCAAGCTAAAAAATTTGTGCCAGCCTTTAAATCGTCAATGTGTTGCCGTCCATGATGAAGAAGTTTTGAATGCTTGCCATGGTGAGTCTACTGTCATGAGAAAGAATCACTTCAAAGCTTGGTGTTTAGGAATTTTCTTTTGCATCAAGTTCAAAACTTTATGCCAGCCGTTAAACTGCCACTATGTTGCTGTCCATCGTTAAGAAATGCCACCCATAGTGACTTTACTATCATCAGATTCTATCCCTTCAAACTTTGGTTTCCAATATTTTTTTAAATTTTTATTCAGGTCGCAAGTTCGTCTGTCCCTTTTAAATGTTAGTGTTTTGCTGTTTGCCTTGAAGCAGACCTTTCCGTTGTCACTACCTGATATTTATGATTGATCTTTCAAAATATTTTATTTCTCAACTTACTCAACATCTTTTGAGAGATAAATGGGAGAGAGATAGATAGAGAAAGATAGAGAGTAAGAGAAAGCGAGGGAGAGTCCGAGAGAAAAGAAGAGTAAGAGAGTGGGAAAGGGAGAGAGAAAGGAGAGGGAAACAAAGAGGGAGAATGTGGTGATAAACAACAGAAAGGAAGCAACAGAAAGTAACAACCACACTCTTACCCGCGCGTAGAGCGGGTCACCGTAAGCTAGTATATATATATATATACATATATATGTGTGTGTGTGTGTGTGTTTGGTGTGTTATGTGAATTTATGGAAAGGTATCCCATAAAACTCAACAAATTTGTTAAAAATGGAAAAGGGAAGATGTTAGAATTTGAAAGAATATTAATTCATGCATAGAATCATTTCAAACAGCGATATTAAAACATGCAAATTCATTGTAGAATAACTAAATTAATTTGATTAAATTAAATTAATTATATATCACTGTTCTCCTCAGTGCAAGAGGTAAAAACAAAAAAATTATCATTTCAGAGGACTTGATAAAGGAAATAGCAGAGAATAATTTCGGATATTCATATTTATCCTTATGAAAAATACAAGCAACATAATAAAGACTGTGAGTCTATATATATATATATATATATATAGGTATGTCAAGCAAGTTTTCCATTTGTTGCGTGCTTTTTGTTTAATCCTGAAAACATATAAATATATATATATGTATATATATATACATTTATATATATAAGAAAATCTCTATGTCTAGTTTGCTTGTTTTATACACACACACACACCACACACACACACACACACACACACACATTCTTCCTTTTTAGGTCTGTTTTTCCGTGCTAGCTTGTATTAGATGAATTCATTATTGAGACATTGCTTTCCAGCTAGATGCTTTTGTAGCTGTTAATGCTTACCTGGTTTTCAAATAAGAATTCTCTTATTCATACATCTTCAAAAGCACAAAGCCAGCAAATAAGTCATTGACAGGGAAAAATGACAAGAATATATCATTGATTATAGCTCAGCAATTTCACACACACACACTATAGACCCCTTTCAGTTTCCATCTACCCATTCTATTCACAAGGTGGTTTAGTAGACATTTTCCCAAGGTAATGTGTAGTGGAACCGAACCCAAGAAATCATGTGAGGAGTGAACTTCTTAATCACATAGCCATGCCTACACCCTTTATTTCTAAACTGAAGGTAGTTAAGAACTAGAAATATAAGTCTCCCATTTGAAACCAGTTGGAGATAGTGTATACAGTTAGGAATACAATACCTAAGAAAGATTAAGTTGTGTAGTTATAAATAGTGTAACTATACACGTTTAAAAATTAAGTTGATAGTCATTATCCTTATCATTTAACATTTATCTTCCACACTAGCATGGGTTGGATGATAGTGCAACTGGGTCTGACAAGTGGAAGGACTGTGTCATGCTTCAATGCTTGGATGTCATTCCTAACCACTTTACAAAATAGATACAAACTTGTTACCTCTTCAAATAAGCTTGAGGTGTATTTGATCCCATATGAAAACCTTTCACTGTGTTTTGTCATGGAGAAAGGCTTTCTCATAGGTTCGAACATGTCTTAAGCATATTTGATATTTGAACTAGTAACAAGTTTGTATTTATACACATAATTGCTTACAAAATATTTTATGTGGCTTAATTTTTTCTTTTTTTATGAAACTCAAGCTTTGGTAATGTCATTGTGTAGCTTGCAAGACTGACAGAGGTGACTTCACACTAGGTGTTGAGAACCTATCTCTTCACATTTATGATACTTTCTACCTCACCATTTCACCACCACATCACCCTCTGTTAGGTCAGAACCTAGCATCAATCACAGATTTGGTCTGTTGCCTGTAGAACAACATGAATCCCTGTACTAACCTGCAGGAACTTCCATTTGACCTCTGTGCTATACATCTTTATTCCTTCTTCCTTATCTTCAAATGCCTCAACTAATACTACTCTTTTACTTGTTTCAGTCATTTGACTGCAGCCATGCTGGAGCACCACCTTTAGTCGAAGAAATTGACCCCAGGATTTATTCTTTGTAAGCCTAGTACTTATTCTATCAGTCTCTTTTGTTGAACTGCTAAGTTATGGGGACATAAACACACCAGCATCGGTTGTCAAGTGATGTTGGGGGGGGGGGACAAACACAGACACACAAACACACACACATATATACACATATACATATATACGACGGGTTTCTTTCAGTTTTCGTTTACCAAATCCACTCAGAAGGCTCTGATCGGCCCAAAACTATAGTAGAAGACACTTGACCAATGTGCCACACAGTGGGACTGAAACTGGAACCATGTGGTTGGTAAGCAAGCTACTTACCACACAGCTACTCCTGCGCCTACTTTAAATTTCTGACAAAGTGCCTCTCTGAAAAATTATAATCTTAATAACAACTTGTTTCAAACATTTTAATGTTAAATTCTTATACAATCACTGTAATTTAAAGCAAAATAATGGTTTAATCTAAATGGCTTATGTCTTCTTTTATGAATTTGGTTACTTTATCCTTTTAACAATATTATATAGATTCTTCTCAGCAGTAAACCAAATGGTATCTCAATCATAATCTAATGTGCAGGCTATATAAATTTATATCTTCTAAAAGAATGGCGCTGTCAAGCATTTGCTAGCTTCTAATAATCGTACAGCCATAATAAATTAGCTGTGCTTGGCTAACCACCTACACATTATTCCATGACAACAAGGAAACAGCAACAGATGGAGAAAAGGTAAACTCTTGCCCACGCAAAGAATATGGTCAACTGAATTGCTTTTATTTTGTGTAGTTGTGCTAATATCAGAATCAACTACCATCTTTGCAACTAAGAGTGTATTATCAAAATTTTGAGTAAAACTCTCTCTCTTTTTTTTTTTTATTAGGATAATTATAATTAAAATATGTAGGGAAATTAAAAGAGAATTAAATATTAAGAAAAATTGTATTTACAAAAGAATTAGCCATTTCTATGTTATGTTTTAAGAAAAAAAAAACATTCACATTAGATGATAGATGTCCTCGAGCTTGTTATGTTAAAATGGGAGAATTTATTTATTCTTCTAAAAAGAAAAACAAATAACATTCAGTAGTCTATATTTGTATGTGAATTTATTTACATTTATACAAGGATACTGATGATGTCTAGCTTCAGGTTAACCCTCATCAAGTAGAACTATGATCAAAGGGGTTTCAACCATGACCACCTACTCTTATTTTCAAACATAATACATTCAATATGACCTTCATTTTTCTTAAATGGCAGTTAGTTATTTTTTTTTTTTTTCATTTTTTTTTTGTCTATTAGCCAGGAGAGACGACAGTACTCAGGATCTTCCACAAGGCCTTCAAGAAAGGTGAAAGGGATGGAGGGAGAAAAGTATCTTTGAACCAAAAACCTGGTCTTAGTGCTTGTAACAGAGTGAACTCAACTAAAGGCATCCAAGGTTTTGGGTGGAGGTGTTAAACTGACTGATGGCTTGAGTCTACTACCCAAGCAAGCGATGGAAATATTCGAACCCTAGACATAAAGAGCTGGATCCGTAACCACATGTGAATTGTTGCCAATTTGTTTTTCTCCATCTTTTTCTATTGGACTTTCCTCTGTTTCCGTTAATACTTTACATGTACTATGCCCTTGCATTGCTGTTTTTGTGCTTGTACTTGTTTTTTTTTATTTACTATATATATATACACACATAAATATGTATGTCTATATGATATGTATATATATATATATATATATATATATATATATATACATAATGTGTATATATATATATACATATATATATGTATATATATAGATACATATATATAAATATAAAATATATATATAAATTTAAATAGAAGTTAAAATAACCACCTTATAGGATAGAAAATATCCAATGAATTACTGGTTTGTTACCTAATATTTTGTTGTGAATAAGTAATATTACTAAAATAATAGGTTTAAGTATAAAACGCTGTTTATAAATATTCAAATCCATTTTCTGGATTTTAATTTAATTATGTATATATATATATATATACTATTTTGTTAAAGTTGCAAAAAATGTAATGAGCTGTTCCTCAGAGTTTCTTGTAATTGTTTGTCAGATAGTTGTGATAATATCCAAGTGCAATTTTCTCCACTTAGTTTTGCACATATGTGCTTACTTATGTACTCACATATCATCAAGGTCATAAACATCATCATCATTTTTTCCATGCCATTATAGGTTGAACGATTTGACAGAAGTTGGCAAGTCAGAACACTGTACAAGGCTCTGTTGTCTATTTTAGCATGGTTTTTGTGGCCTGATACCCTACCTAAAGCCAACAACATTACAAACTGCAATGAGTACATTTTATATGGCACCAGCAGCAGTGAGGTACACTCACTATATATCCTCAGCATCATCATTTAACATCTATGTTCCATAACTGGCATGGGTTGGACAAAGTATGAGGGTATCAAAAAGTAATGCCATTTTGTTTAGGACAGATATAATTACCAATACAGGAACATGTATCATATATCGAAATGAAGCTGGTCCTCTGTGGATTACATCCCTACTTAATATAGTCACAGTTTCTCTCAATTGCAATGTTCCACCTTCAAATGAGAGCATGTATCCCTGCCCCATAAAATTCTATTAACTGTTCTTTGAGCCACTTCTTCAATACAGTTTTCACTTCCTCGTCACTGAAATGTTTACCTCTCAAATCCTCTTTTATGGTGCCGAAGAGATGATAGTCTGAAGACGCTAAATCTGGTGAGTGTGGAGGTAATGAAGAAGTGGCTCAAAGAACAGTCAACAGAATTTTATGGGGCTGGGAAACATGCTCTCATTTGAAGGTGGAACATTGTTATTGAGAGAAATGGTGACTATGTTGAGAAGTAGGGATGCGACCCACAGAGGACCAGCTTCATTTTGATGTATGATACATGTTCCTGTGTTGGTAATTATACCTGTCTTAAACAAAATGACATTAATTTTTGACTCACCCTCATATATTCGACCTACATACACACATATATAACTTTTCTCACTATCTCCCTTTCTTCTTTATCTGAAAGGTGCAACCCTGAATGTTTCACAAAAAAACCCATTCAATATCTTAAATGTATTAAAGTCAAAGCCAGACCAACAATGACATCCTAATGTGTTTTCTTTTGTAATCAGAGTGTGTTTGTAACAGTTCAAATTTTTTTTTCCCTTGATGAGATTTAAAGTAGACAATTTGGATTTGATGTCCAGCAACAACAACAGGATACATGCTTGTGAAAGAACAAGCTTCTTGGTGCTGATTAACTTCACTATATATAGATTTCAGAGTGATTGTGTTTAATTTTCTATCCCTGGAAACTATACAAACATTGTTATATCAATGGCTTAATATAGAAAGCATAGGGATTTTCTGTAATGAATACAAAAGTGAGGCTGGAATGTAACAAGAAATGGGTTAATTCTGATACTATTGCAAAAAACAAACCTAATGGTGACAAATTTAGGAATATTATTTACCAAGAATTTTGGTAAACTATTAGATGGCAATTAATTTGTTGTTATTATTAGAGCTGAAGAGAAAGTGGCTAATTGACAGAATTGTAAGCATGCCGAGCAAAATGTTTAGCGGCATTTCATCCGTCTTTATGATCTGAGTTCAAATTCTGCTGAGGTTGACTTTGCCTTTCATCCTTTCAGGGTCAGTAAAATAAGTATCAGTGAAACACAGGGGTCAATGTAATCAACTAGTCCCCTCCTTCAAAATTTCAGGCCTTGTGCCTTTAGTAGAAAGGATTATTAGAGCTGGAAGAGAAGGTGATAAGCTGGCAGAATTGTTAGCACGCCGGGCAAAATGCTTTGCAGTATTTCATTTGTCTTTACATTCTGTGTTCAAATGCTGCCAAGGTTGACTTTGCCTTCATGCTTTCAGAGGCAATAAAATAAATACCAGTTGAGTACTGGGGATCAATGTAATTGACTATCCCCTCCCCCAAATTTCAGGCCTTGTGCCTTTAGAAGAAAGAATTATTAGAGCTGGGAGAGAAGGCAGCAATCTGGCAGAATTGTTAGCATGCTGGGTAAAATGCTTGGTGGCATTTTGCCTGTCTTTATGTTCTGAGTTTGAATGCTACAGAGGTCAGCTTTGCCTTTCAGTCTTTTGAGGGGGTCGATGTAATCGACTAATCACCCAAAAATTTCAGGCCTTGTGCCTATAGTAGAAAGGATTATTAGAGCTAGCAGAATCATTAGTATGCTGTTCAAAATGTTTAGCAGAATTTCATCCATCTTTAAGTTCTGGGTTCAAATTTCACCAAGGTTGACTCTGCCTGTCATCCCTTTGTGCCTGTCTGTGTTTGCTCCCCCACCACTACTTGATGACTAGTGTTGGTGTGTTTACATCTCTATGACATAGCAGTTCACCATGAAAACCACCAGTAAGCCACTATGTGGTTGTGCTTGACCTGCCAAAAAAGAATAGCTAAATCTACCTCAGATTGCATCCTGCCATATGTATCTTTAGAAAAGACAAGATATCCATGGCAGGAATGTCTTCGATTATAGGTCTGTTTGATCAATGTTAACACAGGGTTAAACACTACCACCACCACCACCCACTATTTTTCCCCCACTCCATTCTTCTAAATAAAAACCACCATCATCTACCACTTTTACGACAATTCCATCTAAATATAACTATTGTCCATAACACAATTCACTTCATTATCATTGCTGCAGCGATTGCTGCAGTCGATGCCACTGTTGCTGCTGCTGCTGCTGTTACTACTATTGCTCTTATTGGTGTTGTTGTTGTTGTTGTTGTTGTTATTGTAATTCTTGTCTGTGTTGCCATCTAACAATGTACTTGACATTTTCCAGTGATTTCAGGACAAGGTGAGTTATATGACCTGTAGCCAATTAAAGGTCAGAAAATTTCACTTGACCTTTTAGCCAGCTTTCTGCCACAATCTATGTCTAGGTTTACAATCAAATAAGAGTAGTTTCAAATAAAACAATCTATTACTACTCTACTTGCCTTCATATTCATGTATTTAACTTTATTCTTCATCTACCAACCTACCTGCCTATATCTACCTAACTTCCTCCTTCATGTCTACCTGCCTACCTTCACACATACCTACTTATCTACCTATATATATAAGACCACCTGCCTAATTTCCTACACATCTACTTACCTACCTAACCTACCTACCTACCCACCTACCTACCTACCTACATACATACCTACCTACCTACCTACCCACCTACCAACTTCCCTACATACATACATACATACATTCTTCTCTCTTACTCCGCCGGTTACGACGACGAGGGTCCCAGCTGATACGATCAACGGAACAGCTTGCTCGTGAAATTAACGTGCAAATGGCTGAGCATTCCACAGACACGTGTACCCTTAACGTAGTTCTCGGGGATAATCAGCGTGACACAGAGAGTGACAAGGCTGACCCTTTGAAATACAAGTACAACTCATTTTTGCCAGCTGAGTGGACTGGAGCAACGTGAAATAAAGTGTCTTGCTCAAGGACACAACGCGTCGCCGGGAATCGAACTCACAACCTCACGATCATGAGCCGAATGCCCTAACCACTAAGCCACGCGCCCTCACACATACATACATACATACACACACACACACAGATATCTACCTATTTATCTATTACTTACATATCTACCTACCAAAATAATATACTTGTCTATCTAGCCACTTACATATCTTTCTACCACCCTATCTATCTACTTATCTACCTACCTCTCCTTCCTTCCCAACCTATTTACCTGCCTAGCTACCTACCCACCTACATACATACATACATACATACATACATACATACATACATACATACATACATACATACATACATATATACATGCATGCAGGTATGGATACATACATGCAGGAGAAGCAGTAAGGGGACAGAAATGCAGGAAAAGCAGCAAAATGTGACAAACAATACAGACTTTGTGGAGATAATACCAAAGATATCAGCCACAACATAAGCAGTTGTCCAAAAATATCATCAGAGTATTATCTACTGACGAGATATGATGTCGTAGCTAGGACACTGTATAACGATATCTATCAAAAGGATAACCTTGAGGACAAAGAAATAAAAACTGACAGCATGGCAGAAGCCTTAGCCAGTTATAATAAAAAGGTGTATTGGTGGTATGTCCCAGTGAGAACCTCAATAAAATGTAAATACAAGAGACCTGATATAAGGATTTGGGATAGAGAAGGGAAACTGTATAGAGTTCTGGAAATCAGCTGCCCAGCAGATGTTAACGTAAAGCTGAAGATCAGTGAACTATTGAGAAATCTGCAGTTACTCTATCCAGATTACATGTTCAGGTTTATACCTGTAATTATTGGGGAACTGGGATATGTAACACACTGCCTAAATAGCAATCTTGAGAAATTAGGCTTCTCAAAACCAAAAAGGAGAAAGCTGATTTGAAGACTACAGATTCAATTCATCACTGGAACTGTGAAAATCTGTAAAGCTTTCCAGAAGTTTATCATTTAAGTATATATGAGCATGTCTAGACATGCAAGTATATGAATGAGAATACATACATAATACAAAACATACAAATCTGCACATATAGATACATACATGTATGCATATATACATACATACCTTGTTGTTAATGTTGAAATTCCAATGAAGGAGCCTTAGATCTATGTTAGAAACTGGCTTTTCTTCTATTGGCAAGAAATCTTGAAATAAAACTAAAAAATGACACACACACACATAGTTCATGCACAAATACAACAAAATTTTCCTTAACAATATGAAGCAGAATCACTTAAGTCTACTGAAAGTATTGTTTAATTATAAGGTTTTTTTTTTATTCTGCCCATCACCCTTAGATACTAGATTACAAGATTCCATCTACTATATACTACCCATTGAAAAACAGACGGGAAGCAACATGGTTCCACACAACTATCAATAGAACAGAACTAAGTTTTTGACAGGAATATCCCAAGTAATAGCTTGTTCATGTCTCTACTGCTATTCCTTCTGGCAGCGAGCCCTTTGTCAGTTTTGTCGAGGAAATGTTAAGGCTACATGTTGGGTTTTGAAGAAGAGAGAAAAATTTCTTACATTGTTTTTTTTGATGACCTCAAGCTATATTTACATAATACTCATGAAATTAAAAGACAGTTAGCAGCAGTTACATTTTTGCAAGATAGGTTTAATCAGAATAAATGTTCGTATCTGGTAGTTTATTGAGGAAACATTGTTGACCAGACAAAGAATATGGCTGTCAATAGCTATTTATCTCTCCAATCAGAGCTGGCTCAAGGCTCTGGCACCATGTGCTAGGATGCGCCAAGAAGGGCGTGACAAAGACAAGGAAATTTCCAAAACCGACAGCTTGTACACACTGAAGTTCAGCTTGCCCGGTATGCCAGCAACCCTAGAGCCCGCTCTGGCTCTAATATCAAATGCTACAAGCATCTCCAATTTTTGAGAATATTGCAAAATGTTGATGGTCATAACTGAAATAATTTTAATCTTTGGGCTAAATGATCAGAGCTAACCTTGCACCAGGCAATCTTTATCTCTGATATTGATTTTCTCCTCTAACAAAGGACACTGCCTGAAGCATTGAACTGTACTTCATCTTATGGCACAGCAGTTTACACAACTTTAATGTTTACTCTGTCTGTAACATTGTTTGATCATTTTCAAGTACCCTGATAGGGAAGTGCCTAAATTATATACCTAGCTTTGTTGATAAGAGAAAAACCATCACTTTTGTAAATTTCTGTATATATATATACAGAAATTTACAAAAGTGATGGTTTTATATATATATATATAGGGAGAGAGAGAGAGAGAGAGAGAGAGAGAGAGAGAGAGAGAGAGAGAGAGAGACATACATACATTCATACATACATACATACATACATACATACATACATACATACATTATGGCTGTCCCCTCGTTATCGAGTATGGCCATTGCACAAAGCTTAACTGTTACTGGTGCTGTGATCGAATGTGACTTTTTAGCCCAGCTAAAGATCTACAATGTCTTGTACAGAATTGGCAACTAAAACATTTACCGGTAATAGCTGGCTGTAGTTGTAACTGGGCTTCATGTACCTTTGCATGTCATTTAAGTCCTCCTGCTAAATTACACTCTCTTCCACATGCCCGACAGATATGATTAGTATTGTGTGTTACACCACCACCTGTGGCCAGGTTGTCACTCATCTGTCTCGCTTTATGACTATGAAGATGACTCTTGAGACCAGCTTTACTGAGGCAGGGTCTTGCACAGACATTGCATGTCAGCATCAAAGAAAGACCCTTCCCATCTGGAAGTGTAACAGCGATGCCCTTCCTGACATCCCTCCTTACTTTCTCATGTGCAACTCAAGATTTTGACAGGAATTTTATGGAGAGTTAGCTAAAGGAGAACGACCTCCACATAAACCAAAAAAGAGGTATAAGAACTTGCTGAAGGCTTCCTTGAGAGATGCTTGCATCTCTCCTGACACATGGGAAGGGATAGCTATTGATCGTAGGAGGTGGAGGAGGATTGTGAACGAGACATACATACATACATATACAACATCCTACTTACAGAATTAGAAGACAATAAAAGAGGCCACAATTTTCTGATATATTGATATAAAATTCACAAAGATAAATATTTATGTCTGCAAAAAAACTATAAGCAAGACACCATGTTGTGGTTGGCAATAAGTTATCTTTCCATGTGTCTCCAAAGATAAGTGCTACAGCAAAATATCTGGAGGTAAATGAGGTTATAATCCATTTAATACTGTAAAGAAAAATTGACTGTTAAAGGAGTCAACAAGCTCAAGGAGACTTGGTGCCATCCTCAGTTACACTTATAAATCTCAAAATACTTTTGTAACACTTGCATTATATTACCAGGTCAACTCCAACTCAGGGCTGTGGCACCTGTCAGGGGCTATGGTTTAACTAACATATGTGATGACATTGCATCTAAGCACAGGGATACAGAAATACTCTTCATTGGTGTCAGGTCATACAGTAAAAGCACCAGGAATGAGGGACTCCTAGCTGATGTCACAGCATCCTTCCAGATGTACACTCTGATGTAAAACCTTCAGTTTCACATGATTATTGGTCATCTCACTTTGACCTGTCACTAAGTACTAATGATGGTGACTCAGAGAGCAGTATTTGTGTTGTATAAGCATTTATCATTATCCAATAATGTATAGATGTCTCTCTCTGGTGATCTTATTTGTCATTCAATCTATTGCAGGTTCTATGGCAATGGAAGAGTGGCAATGTGTACGGATATAACCAGTTGGAAGCATACAGTAAGTTATGACTTTCATAGCCACCTATGTTCCAAAACCATGCAGATTTGCAGTGGGACTGAATTGTCATCTGAGGGGTCATGGATGGAAAATAAGATATGCTAATGACAGCAAAGAAGCACAAGGACGTGGTTATTATCAGTGAAGATGGCACAATCATCATATATAAGTATGCATGTGTGTGTGTGTGTGTGTGCGTGTGTGTTTATCTTTGTTTAGACATCATGTGATGATCGTAAACGAACATCACCATCATGCAGTGATGTTGTTTGTTTGTTTTCTGTCTTCCATGAAAAGCATGTCTGACTATAGGGGAACATTACCTTGCTAGAAAACAGTTACAGGTTTGCAACAGGAATAAGCATAGAAAATTTGTCTCAACAAATTCCATCTCACTCATGTAAGCATGGAAAAGTGGATGTTAAAACGATAATGACAATATATAGGTCTGGTAGTAGAAACAGGATATGTGGAACTCAAAACAGTGGTCAGATAATCGGGCTCACAATTATCATGTAATGAGTTTTATTCCTCCAGTTCAGTCAGCTGTAGAAATGAGTTGCAATGTCACTGGTGCCAAGATGTATCGACTTTTGCCTCTCCCTTGGATAACATTGGTGGCATGGAGAGGGGAGGCTGGTATGCATGGGTGACTGCTGGTTTTCTATAAACAACCGTACTGTATTTTATCAACCCCAAAAAGATGAAAGGCAAAGTCAGCCTCAGTAGAATTTGAACTCAGAACATAAAGATAGATGAAATGCTGCTAAGCACTTTGCCCAGCATGCTAATGATTCTGCCAGCTTACCACCTTATAAAAGCATGTATATTATTATCATTTTATTTCCTTTCATACTTTAACCACTCAGCTCCTAGCATAATGCTGCCTCCCTCTCTTTACTGTAGTTTCACTCCATCAGTTTTGCAAGCTACATGGTGACCTCGAAGTAATGGTACCATGAACAAAACCCACAACACAATCTGTAAAGTGGTTGGCATCAGAGATGGAATCCAGCTGTAGAAACTATTAGAGCATGATACAGTTCTCTAGTGTCAGATTCTGTCAAACCATCCAACCCATGGAAGACAAACATTAAATGATGATGATGAAGAGGATGAGTACAATTGAATTCCAACCAGAAGGCAAAGATAATATTACAGCATCATCATCATCAACATCATCGTCGTCATTTAATGTCTGCTTTCCATACTGGCATGGGTTGGATGGTTTGATTGAAGGCTGGCAAGCCAGAAGGCTGCACCAGGTTCAATCCAATCAGGCAAAGTTTCTATAGCTGGATGCCCTTCTTAATGCCAACCACTCCAAGAGTGTAGTGGGTGCTTTTTACATGCCACTGGCATGAGGACCAGTCAGGTGGTACTGGCATTGACCATGCTTGAATGGAGCTTTTTATGTGCCACCAGCACAGGAGCCAGTCAGGTGGCACTGGAAATGACTATATTAGAATGGTGCTTTTTATGTGCCACTGGCATGGGACCAGTCAGCCAGCACTGGCGCACAGGACCAGTCAGTCGAAAATTCATAGTAAAAATAAGTTCATGACTTAGAATGAATTCATTTGATGGGCCGAGCAAAGAAATAAATAAAGAAGTGGTTTTTCTTCCCAAACCATTACAAATTTCACTGTTTCATATTTGTAGTCACAGAGCTGTGGACCCTTTTTTTTTTGTTAATATCTCATTATAAAGACATTACATATTTCTAGAGAAAGTGAGATGAGAAAGGGAGAGAGAGAGAGAGGCATTAAATTGATTATGATAATGAGTGTTCTAGTTAATCTGGTCAATGGAGCAGCCTGCTAATAAAATTAACATGCAAGTGGTTGAGAACTCTACAGACATGTGTATCCTTAATGTAATTCTCAGGAAGATTCAGCACGACACAAGATGTGACAAGGCTGGCTGTTTTAAATACGAATACTACCCACTTTTGTCAGCTGAGTGGACTGGAGCAATGTGAAATAGAATGCCTTGCTCAAGGACACAACACCCCACTGGAAATCGAACTTATGTCCCTATGAATACCCCCACTATAAAACTATGCACCTGTAATCACACAAATATTACAAGATCTAGCAGAATTGATAAACCAATGTCCTTCAAGCAATTTAAGTTATAATTGCTACAAATTGATTTCAAATTCCACCAAGGTCAACTTTGCCTTTCATCCTTTCGAGGACATTAACATTAACTCCATTGGAGTTACTACCCTTTGGCTGTAATTTTCAATCTGCTGATTTTGTTTTGCATATATTTCCATTTAATAGAGAATACAAAATGCTTTTCTAAAATCTTTCAGTAACTTATCATTATTGTAACAAAGCAATGAGCTGGTAGAATTGATAGCATGCTGGACAGAATGCTTAGCAGTATTTCGCCTGTCGCTACGATCTGAGTTTAAATTCGACCGAGGTCGACTTTGCCTTTCATCCTTTCGGGGTTGATAAATTAAGTACCAGTTACATACTGAGATCGATCTAATCGACTAGCCCCGTTCCCCCAAAATTTCAGGCTGTGTGTAGAAAGGATTATTGTGTTTAAAAAAATGTCAACCAATTATTTATTTATTCATTCTTTAAACATCATTACTTCAACAAGTATGGTGAATCTATTTTTTCCACACACACACACACGCGCGCGCAAACACACACACTGTGAGCTTTAAATATTTTGTTCGTAAATCAGTTTTCTTTAATTTTTGTAAGAAAAAAATAAATAAAACCATTGACTTGCATCTTTCAGTTTATCCAAATATACATAATATACATGAACTGTATCTCAACATCATCATCATCATCATCATCATCATTTAATGTCCTCCTTCCATGCTGGCATGGGTTGGATCGTTTGACAGGAGCCAACCTACACCATACTTCTGAGTCTGTTTTGGCATGGTTTTTACGGCTGGATGCCCTTCCTAACACCAGCCACCCCATAGAGTAGGCTGAGCTCCTTATGTTAAATTATTTCCATTACACGTTAACATTTTGTATCTAACCAAAATTAACATAGAATTATTGACATAAAAACCATGCAAGTTTGTGAACTGTATTCAATGATTTTTCACCGAAAACATACATTTATTTCTCTTTAAAAGAATTATTACAAGTTTGCGAAAGTAATCACTAACAAGAAAAATGGAGAAAGAAAGGATTAAGAGAAAAGAAAAGGGAAATCAATGAATATTTAATCAGTATAGAAGCATTCACATTCCATTCAGTTATATATTATGATGGGCAAATTGGTGTTACCCCTGCAAAAAACTTTGTGACACTCCCTACACACTTACAAGATTGGCTGTGTAGTAAGAAGTTTGGGTGATACGAGGCACGTGGCTTAGTGGTTAGGGTGTCAGCATCATCATCGTAAGATTGTGTTTTTGATTCCTGGACCGGGCGATGTGTTGTGTTCTTGAGCAAAACACTTCATTTCACATTGCTCCAGTCCACTCAGCTGGCAAAAATGAGTACCACTGCAATGGACTGGCGGCCCGTCCAGCTGGGGAATGCATACGCCATAGAAACCGGAAAGCTGAGCCCATGAACCTGGCTAGGCTTTAAAAGGGTGCATTTATTTCTTTATTTAGTGTGCGATGTGCTGCAGTATCCTGTCTACTCTGTGCGGTGTACCTTTTCTTACTCTTTTTCATTTTAGCATGCAATCTATCTCCACTATAAGAACTTTATACAAAAGGATGATAAAATAATAATAAGAATAATGAAATTATTGTATACAGTGGTCAGGTGCATCACAACGTGTTATAAGTGCATATAAAGCTTATACAGAAATGTACAAATGTCTGGAAAGTGAATAGTATATGAGTCAGATACATGCTTGCGTGTGTATGGAGGTGAGAAAATCAGGTGTAGTGTTGGCGAATCTCAGGAAACATGGAAGTTTTGAAAGGATGCAGTGCTCCGATAACTAACAACTGATGCCGGCAGTTTGTTCCATACTTCAGCAACTCTTAGCATGAAAAAATGTTTCCGAAAAGCATGAGAGCTGTGCTGTTTTCTGACTTTGTAAACATGTCCACGGGTGTTAGACAGGTGGAGTTTGAAAAGGTGCTCAAATCGAATAACGTTGAATAATCTCGCTCAGAGATTTAAAACATGTTTTTCTTGATTTATTGATAACTTACACATAAATCTTAATTAACGATACACATTTCGTACACCATTTAGGAATGCCACATACAAATCTGCTGCATCTTTTCTCAAAACTTTCCAGCAAAAGCGATCAGCTTAAGAGGGTAAGAAAAGGTAGACCGCACGCTAAAAGTAATTTTACAGCGTAGACAGGATACTGCGGTAGATCACACGCTAAAGTAGCAGCGATGTTTGCTTACAAGCCACATCGTGCTGAGTTCAGTGACATCGCACTGGTACCTCGGTTCGATCAAAGCCTTGTGAATGAATTTGGTAGGTGCAGACTGAAAGAAGCCGGACGTGCATGCGTAGGCGCGTGTGTCCGTGTCCGTCCGCCGTTTAACAACGGATGGTGTGCTTTTGTCTCTGGCTGATAGAATAAGGAGCAGACTTTAAAAAAATACTGGAGAAGATTTGTTTACAAAACCCTTTTAAGACGGTGCCCTAGCATGATTGTAGTCTTATCATTGACTGAAACAAGTAGAAAATACAGATAAATTATATTTATTCAAATACATTCCCAGTTTCAGTTCCTGTTTGTATCACTTTTCTATACTTATATCACTTTATTTACATAACTCATTTTCCCAGTAAAGGTAAGAAATTTATGTTGTTCAAGATTCATTTAAATAGATTTCCTTTTAAAAAATAAATTTCAAGTTTTGTAAGGGAGAGAACTTAGGAAAGTTTTAAAGGGAGGTTACTCGATTGAATATTAAAAGCTATGGTTAAAGGGAAGTCACTGGGAAACAACAAAATTGAACAAGAATTACTAAGATTTAGTAAAATGGAAAAGAACGGAAAACAATTGGTTAAATTAAGATTGACAACTGGAAGTTTCTTCAGAATACTCTACAAAGGACCGCAGACCAAATTTGTGGGTGGAGCCTCACAGAAGAGATGACTGGTAATTCCAACTAAGTAAAATCACGGCCGTAAAGGCATCTTGTTTACATCCATCCCCCTGCACACAATCTGTCAGTAACAACATTTTTACTTATTTATTTATTTATTTATTTATTTATTTTGTCTTTGGTCAGCATTCTATTTGCTTCTCTTTAGAAAGGAATTGACTACTATTCTCTTCAAACTTTACTTTTGTCAACTGGACATCAATGTTTTGAAACTGACCTATTTCCCATTACATTTCAGTCATTCAACGCTGAATTACTGAAGCAGGAATATCGCTATAGCAAATATTCTGCTCAATACCACAGATTTCCATGTCAGTTGCTTGATTATAACCATTTGACCATGTCCCTTAATGGCTGACAATATGTGCATCTCGTATCATGAACAGGAGTTGTGGGGAGGCATCATAGCCATGGGATTCTTTGAGGCTTGAATAAATATAACAAAAGCAAAGTTTGAAGGAAATATTAGCCATTTTTCATACTTTCTAAGGGAAAGGAAATTGGAAATAACAGTTGCTACCCAAAGACAAAGATCATGTTACACAATGCAATGTCAGTAACAAAGATCTCCCCCAAAAACCCATCTTCTTAGTACCTCACCATCACCCAACCTTTATTCACCCCTTGTTGTATTCCACTCTTCCTTTATCTCACTCTTTGCAACCTCTCTAACCAGCCTGTACACAATGTGTCCATGCTAAATCTATTCCCCCAGAACATATCTCCCTAACACCCCCTCCCTCTGTTTGTGTACACTCACGACATTCCCCTCCCCTTCACCTCCCATTCTTTCTCTGCAATATCACAAACTTATTCACCCTTTCCAATCCTTGCTTCCACTGCACTTCACAGTAACATGAGTGTACACACCGCCTGTCACATCTTCACCATCTCTCCACCCCCTTCTCTGTCTTGTCTCTTCCTCTCTCTTCTCTCTCACCCCTCTCTTTTTCTCTCTTCTCTCGTCCCTCCCTCTTCTCTCTCACCTGTTGAAATAGCCATTAATTTCTTTCACAGCAAGATGCCTATTTCTAACCTTTTGTCACCTGGCAAAAAGCCACTTCCTTCAGTATTACTCCCCACTCAGTTGAAGGGTTTTGTTTTGTCAGTTATTTGGTGGCCTTACTACTAATGGTATCACATAAAAGAAAAAGTAGCCAGTGCACTCTGTAATGTGACTGGTGTTAGGAAGGGCATTCAGCCATTGAAACCATACCAAAACAGACAGTTGATGTTGGAGCAGTCTTCTGACATGACAGTCCAACCCATGCCAGCAAGGGAGGAGGATTTTAAATGATGATAATGATGATGGTGGTGGTGGTGGTGGTGGTGGCGGCGGCGGCGGCAGTGGTGGTGGTGGTGGTGGTGATGTTGATGATGATGATGATGATGAGGAGGAGGAGGAGGAGAGGAGGAGGAGGAGGGCATGTGTGTGTGTGTACACACATAGACATATACACATCTTGTATTCATTTTCTCAATTCCAAAGAAATGAAAAATGAAAGAGAGACTAAGAAGTTAGTAACCCATTATTTCTGTTACACCACCATTCATTTAAAATAAAGGAATGATTGAATTCAACTCATAATCAATACACAATCAATATGATATACATAAAAACAATAATTTATTTTACTCCAAAGCATAGCCTTTCTCCTTTCTGTTTTTTTTTTTATTATTAAAAGGGAATCTTTATACTGTACTACTTTGACTTGCTAGAAATAGCAAAACTCTCTTAAATAACTCGTACAATCTGGTGCATAAACTTCAAGTCTCATATCATTCTATTTTGCAGAATGTGACATTAGAAGGACATAAACAAACCAGCACCAGTAGTCAAATAGTAGAAGGAACAAACAAAAACAAACACATTTACATACATATATGCAAACATATGTACAGGCATGGCTGTATGGTAAGAAGTTTGCTTCCCAAGCACATGGTTCTGTATTCAGTCACACTGCATAGCTTCTACTATAGCCCTGGGTCAACCAAAGCATTGTGAGTGGATATATCAGATGGAAACTAAAAGAAGCCTGTCATATATATGTGTGTGTCTTTGTTTGTATTTGTCCACCATTACCACTTGACAAGCAGTGTCTGTGTTTATGTCCCTGTAACATAGCAGTATGGCAAAAGACACCAATAGAAAAGTAACAAAAACAAAAAAGGTACTGAGTCCACAGTCAAATAATGATCAAGACAAATAAAAGATAAAAGATAGATATATATATATATATATATATATATATATATAAGGATAAGATCATTAATTTAAATTAAATAACGATCTTATCAAGTGACTAGCCTGGAAGTAAAAACCTTCAAATATAATAATTATTATTAAAATTATAACTTCCACATGCTTTCTGTCTATCAAATTCACTCACAAGGGATTGGGCATCACAGGGCTATAGGAGAAGACCCTTGTCCAAGGTGCTACACAGTGAATAGCCATAAGAATCTGCACACCTTTCTATCAGGCCTACATTGTGAGTTCCCTTTCCTAGCTCTACAATGTGGTCCCTTTGCTTAGCCTTAGGTACATTATACACCCTGCTTCTCTCAGCCATACAATATGCACATCCTTCTGATACTGAATTGAACATCCCCTTCTCCTGGCCCAACAATAAGCACTGCTTTCTTCCAGACATACAATTTACTCCCACTTTTCCAGTCCTACAATGTATGCCTACTTCTTGCAACCTTACATTGTATGCTGCTTTAACAATTTTTACTACAACTTCCTCAACCATCATCTACTTTAACCTAACTGAAAAATGCTGTTGAAAAATTATAATTAACTTACTGACAAGAAATCTTTAGTTTTATTATAATGTAAAAAATAAATAAATGCACCCTTTTTAAAGCCTAGCCAGGCTCATGGGCCCAGATTCCTGGTTTCAATGCTGTATGTGTTCCCCAGCTGGCCGGGACGCCAGTCCATCGCAGCGTTACTCATTTTTGCCAGCTGAGTGGACTGGAGCAATGTGAAATGAAGTCTTTTGCTCAAGAACACAACGCGTCACCTGGTCCAGGAATCAAAACCACAATTTTACAATCATGATGCTGACACCCTAACCACTAAGCCATACACCTCCACGATTTTATTATAAAGTATATCACCAAAAATAAATCTAATAACATGGCAAAATCTTACATGTTTCACACCAAATCATTTGACAAGTCATATCTCCCACATGATCTTCTAGTCTTCCCATCTCTGTCCTCTATATTCCTATTTCCTGAGAGTGATACACTCATTTCTTTATTACTGAAATTTTGGTGGGATGAAAAAATTGCATTTAAGTTTTTCAGCATTTGTGCAGAGCTCTGACTTTGTGGAGGCCGAGGTGATTGCGTAGTTTACTTGGTATGCAGTGCTGACCCTGGATGCAGATGCTGTAATTGCATCACTGATATGGTGCTTATCCTTTAGGATGGTAGACATCATCAACTGGGTCAAAATGAGGTATCTGAAAGAGAATTTTATCTTTAAATCTATCATACTATTTCCAAATCTATAGCTTCTTCTTCCAAAGCCACCCACCAAGCACCAGCAAGAGACTCATTTTTACCTGTATTTGGCGTGTTTGGAGGTTAATATTTGAGGTTAGTCATCATCATCATCATCATCATTATAATTTAATGTCCATGTTCCAATCCAGACTGAAATAATGATGATAATTGTAATAATGGTCTCAAATTTTGGCACAAGGCCAGCAATTTCAGCAATTTGAGGTTAGTTGACTACATCGACTCCAGTTCTCAGCCGGTACTCTTTTTCTAGACCCTGAAAGGATGAATGGCAAAGTTGACCTTGGTGAAATTTGAACTCAGAATGTAAAGATGGATGAAATGCAGCTAAGTATTTTGCCACATGTGCTACTGATTCTACCAGCTTTCTGCCCTGATGATGATGATGATGATAATAATAATTATTATTATTATTATTATTCTGATATTGGGGATTGCTTTTTATACCTTGACCCAAGCATAGAATGGGGGAGTTGAGAAATGAATGGAATGCCTGATGTGTGTCTTGATGTAGCTACCCACTCCTAAAAAAATGGGGAATAGGCCTGGGTGTATAAAAAAATTTTTTTAAACTTATTCTGTCCGAGCTTGCCACCTTAATAACAACATCATCATCATCATCATCATCATCATCAACAACAATGATAATAATAATAACAACAATAATAATCCTTTTTACTATAGGCACAAGGCCTGAAATTTTGCTCAACCAGTACTTGTTTCATTCTCCCTGAAAGATGAAAAGCAAAATCAACCATGACATAATTTGAACTCTGAATGTGAAGCACCAGAAAAAATGCCATTTTGTGCAACATGCCACCAATTCTACCAGCTTGCTGCTTGTATAATAAGGAAGGTAGTGATGGCAGCAGTGGTGGTATTTGTGGTGTTGATGATGATGATGACGACGACGATGATGGTGATAATAACGATGCAGATGATGATGGTGATGATGACGGTGAGTGAAGAAGTAAAACTGAAAAGAACAGATGTGGTAAAATGAGAGCAAAGAATAATGCAATGCTGGAGCATAGCAGCACTGCATGTGAAACTCATCCTTCTGAACCACATATGTTTGTCACTAATGGAGTGTATCATAACATGGGAAAATATCCTGTCATCTCTACCAGAGCCAGTATTGCAACATCAAAAAAACCACAACACAAACAATGACTGTACGTGTATGCATATATGCATGTATGTATGTGTGTTTATGTGTATATGTATGAATGTGTGTGTATGAATGTGTGTGTATGTATGTGTGTATGTATGTGTGTGTGTATATGTGTGTATGTATGCATGTATGTATGTATATGTATGCATGTATGTATGTGTGTGTATGTATATGTGTCTATGCATGCATGAATGTATATGTGTGCATGTATGTATGTGTGTGTAGGTGTGTATGTAGGCATGCATGCATGTATGTGGATGTATGTATGTGTGTGTGTATGTATGTATGTATGTAATATAACATAGACTAATTCAAGTATATCAGATATCATAGAACATCAATTCCTGATTTATGAAAATTACCTCTACCTCTAGAGGATATTTCCCAATTACTAAATGTAATTGAGAAGAACTCCTTGTGAGAAGGGGATGCAATCTCAAGAATCAAGAAATTCTCCAAAGTTTACATGCCCTGATTGAAAAGCAGAGACTTATTATCTGGAGATGAGAGGGTGGTCATAGACATGTGCTTCTGCCTCAGTAGGCATCATCAGCACAGCGATGGACTAATCCTATCTCCAACAGCAACATAGATATATACAAGGGACATAGATATGTACATGTATATCATCATCATCATCATTTTATTGTCCTTTTACCTGTTCTTGCAAGGGTTAAATGGAATTATTTGAGGCAGATTTTCGAATGGTTGGTTGCTCTTCCTGTCATCAACCTTCACCTGTTTCCAAGCAATCTGATATTTCCCTATAGCCAAAATTGTTCTTCTCGGAATATTGGAAATGATTGACACTGCTTGTGTGATGGTGACGCTCATTTACAACTATCTGTGATGTCAAGACAAGGTCACACACACACACATATGTATATACATACACACATACATACATACATACATACATACATACACACACATATATATACAGCATTGCCTTACTGGCACTTGTGCAAACAAAACATTCGAGTGAGGTCGTTGCCAGTGCCGCTGGACTGACTCCTGTGCAGGTGGCACATAAAAAGCACCATTTGAGTGTGGCAGCTGCTAGTACTGCTGGACTGGCTCTCATACCGGTGGCACGTAAAAGCACCCATTACACTCTCGGTGTGGTTGGCGTTAGGAAGGGCATCCAGCTGTAGAAACTCTGCCAGATCAGATTGGAGCCTGGTGCAGCCATCTGGTTCGCCAGTCCTCAGTCAAATCGTCCAACCCATGCTAGCATGAAAGCGGACGTTAAATGATGATGATGATGATGATGATATATAAATAGCATGAGATTTTCAACAGGAAGTAAATCAAACTATCTAGCAGAATCCCCTCTCTCTCGCTTTCGGAGAGGCACTGAGCAGCTATACGCACACATACACACACGGCAGTAACTTCCACCTACCGAATTCAATCACAAAGCTCCGGTCGGCTCGGGGCTATAGTGGAAGACACCTACCCAAAGTGCCACGCAGTGGGACTGAACCCGAAACCATGTAGCTAGGAAGCAAGCTCCCTAACCACACAGCCATGCCCGGGATATTAAATGATGATGATGATGATGATGATGATGATGACACTGACACCAACAACAACAACAATGACAACGAATGTACACATCAAAAACAAAAATCCTTTCCTTGCTCATTCCATTCCCAAACTTATTCCTTTTCTTCCCAAATGCATCAGACAACAAATATTTTTATCCTTTTTAACTTTTACCTTTAACAAATACTTTTTTCTTTCAATATCTATATTTTTTATCATCAAAACTATTTTTTATACTTCTGACTATTTTCTTCATTATTTTATCTTTTATAATTTCTTAAATTTACCAATTGTTCTTCCACACACAATAAAAAGCTATTTTATTGTCCTAATTTTCCTATTTATTCAGAATAACATATTTCTTGTACTGCTCTTCATATTTTGTCTGAAGATCAAAGATGTGAAACTTTGAATTGTGAAATATGAAGTTTTGGCTTTAGTAAATATAATGTAATACTCTACCTTCAGTATTGAGTACTTTTTTATAATTTACTTGTTTATAATTTACTTGTTTATAATTACAAGTTTGTATACATATGCACATACATACACACACATGTATAAACATATGCACATACATGTATGAATGCATATGTACTGTCATATATGCATACATACACACATCTATGTACATAAATACATTGATATATAAACATATCCACACACATACAAACAAACACACATGCATAAATAGAAACACATGCACACACACGCATGCATGTACATGCACACACACACACACACACACAACACACACACACACATTCATGTGTATTCAACAGTAGGTTTTGTTCCATTTTGATTTGTTTCATATTTTATATCTTTTTTTATTAAAAAAAATATATTTTACATGAATTTTTTACATATTACAAAGAAATTATTTAAAAGTTTGAAAAACTACTGTTTAAAACAGTGCCAGACAAGCCATTATTAATAATGCATGGATAATGATATGCTCTTGAATAACAGCATAACATTCTACAAATACTAAGATATAAGACCAAATGTTAGAAAAAGACTTTACAACTATTGTTGTTGTCAAATTAATGCTGTTTATCAAGTTAATGTTGTTTTGAAGATTGAAGCGAGGTGAACCATTATAATTCCAATGTTATTTTGTACAGCAGCTAACATTTTAGTTTTGGTTGATTATTCAGGAGTGTTAGTAAAATATAAATAGTAAAATTTAAAAAATATGGTTATTGAAAAAAAATAATGCTGCTATAAAAAAATAACACCAGTCTTAAAACAAAATATTGTTGTGAAAAATATATATCATTGTCTTAAAAAAACCCAATTTTCTTTAAAAAAAATGTTAGATAAAGAAACAAAAATTTCTTTGTCAAAGATGTGATACTCTTCTTTTATTCTTTTATACATTTCAGCACAAATGTCATGGCCATACTAGAGCACCATCAGTGAGAAAATATGGAACACTTCATGAATTTGCATTTCATTCTTGTGCAGGGGCCATGCTAATCTTCTCTGCATCATTCCAATTTTAATATATCTACTACCGAAGGTGGCAAGCTGGCAGAAACATTAGCACGCCGGACGAAATGCTTAGCGGTATTTTGTCTGCCGTTATGTTCTGAGTTTAAATTCTGCCGAGGTCAACTTTGCCTTTCATCCTTTCGGGGTCGATAAATTAAGTACCAGTTACGCACTGGGTCGATGTAATCGACTTAATCCCTTTGTTTGTCCCCTCTTTGTTTAGCCCATTGTGGGCAATAAAGAAATAAGAAAAGTTAGCAACTGGGCAAAATGCTTAGCGGTATTTCATCTATCTTTATGTTCTGAGTTCAAATTCCACCGAAGTCGGCTTTGCCTTTCATCCTTTCAGGGTCGATAAATTAAGTACCAGTTGCGTACTGAGGTTGATCTAATCAACTAGCTCCCTCTCCCAAAATTTAGGGCCTTGTGCTTAGAATAGAAAAGAATATATGTACTACTGAAGCTAGTATGTAAATTGTAAATAATACTGCATTATCCTAAAAAATGTAAAAGGGATATAGTTGTCATAATAAGAATATATATCATGGCTCTAACAAGAATACCATTGTCATAAAAATAATATCATTGTCATCAACAAAATCAATTTATTATAGAAAAATTTCTTTATCATAAAAGTAATGCTATTGACACAAATAGCATTGTATTATGATAAAAAAATATAAAAAGGATATCCTTGTCATAAAAAGAATTGCCTTGGCATCAAACAAACTGTATTGCAATAAAAAAGACCATTTTAATAAAAATAACATTGTATTAAAAATAATATATCCTTTATAATAAAAACAATATTTTCATTAGCTTGGTTGATGCATTTCCTATAACTAACTCTTGTTTATCTGGATTATGTCTTCCATTGTTTGATGTTGGAATTTAGGTCTTCAATCTCGTCTAACCACAAATCTGCCTGTAACTGTTATATGCCTTTTGACATACAATTACCCATTCTTTTATTCACAAACTTGTTTCAGTCATTAGACCATGGCCATGCTGGGGTACCACCTTGAAGAATGTTTAGTCAAAAAATCACCTCAGTACTTATTTTTGAAGCCTGGTACTCATTCTGTCAGTCTCTATTGCCAAACTGCTAAGTTATGAGTATGTAACAAACCAACACCAGTTGTCAAGTGTGGCAGTGGGGGACAAACACAAACAAGTAGGCACACAGGCACAAAGATACACAAACACAAAGACACACAGACAGACACACACACAGATACACATACGCACACACAAACATACACAGTGTCAAATCAAATAAACGAACAATAAAATCAACAATAACAAACAGCAAGGAATGCATTAGTTTGATGCACAGTAAAAAGAGAGAGAGGTATTGATGTTTCGATCATAGTTCTTAGTTGAAAAGGGAAAAGGGAAAAGGGAAAAGAAAGAAAAAATATCACCAACAGTACATGTGTAGTTACATTGCTGACGATGAGGTTCTTTCAGTTTCAGTCAACCAATTCCACTCACAAAGATTTGGTTGACCCATTTGCTCAAGGTACCACACAGTAGGACTAGACCCAGAACAAAGTGACTGGGAAGTAAGTTTCTTACCATACTGCCACACCATTTATATATATATATGAATCAGGTCATTAAGAATGAAATGTCTGATTTTGAACTGAAAGTTTATTTTACTTTATCTCAACAAAATGCAATGCAGTTAGTCAAAGTATGCACCTAAATTATCAACACAATTTTGCCATTTCATCGGGAGCTTATTTATGCCAGCAGCAAAGAATGCTGGAGAGCTAGGAGTGATGAAATCATAAAAGGCTGTTTTTGCATCTTCTTCAGATTTGAAGTTTTTCCTTGCAAAATGTTGTCTAATGCCTGGGAAACATGATAGTCAGTTGGTGCAAGGTCTGGTGAATATGGTGGATGACAGAGCACTTCTGAGTTCAATTCCTGTAACTTGAGTTGTGCTCTTTATGCAACATGTGGTCAACCATTTTCTTGCAAGAAAGGCCTGTCTCTTTTGACCAATCACAGTTGTTTAATTGCAAGTTCACTCATCATTTCATCCAATTGGTTGATGTATACATCCGCTGTAATTGACTTATCAGGTCTCATGAAGCTGTAGTAGATGACACCAGTGCTGGACCACCAAACAGACACCATTAGCTTTTTTTGGTGAATATTCTTTTTTGGATTGTGTTTTGGCACTTCGTCTCTATCCAACCATCAGGCAGAACACTTACTATTGTTGAAAGGAATCCATTTTTCATCACACATAACAGTACAATGCAAAAAAACAATACAGCAAGTTTCAAGATGACATATCATTTGATGCTCGTTCAGTTTGTATGGCACCCACTTGTCCAGCTTCTTTACCTTGCCGATTTGTTTCAGATCATCCATACAGTTGGAATTGAAACATCAAACCTTGCTGCTAACTCATGCATAGTTTGAGACATATCCACTTCCACTACAGTTTCCAACTCACCATTATCCATCTTGGTCTCAGATCTACCACGGGGCTGATTTTCATGAGTAAAGTCACCAGACCAGAACTTTTCAAGCCATCAACATACAGTGTGCTCATTTGTCACATCTTCACCAAACACCTCATTGATGTTTCAAGTTGTCTGGGATGCATTGGTTCCATGACAGAACTCATATTCATAAACAACATGAATTTTTGATCTATCCATAGGTTCACAAAAATTGATTTACAAGAGAAAATTCACAATATAATCAGACACCATGAATTGCATTTCAGAAAGTCATGATGTAACTCTTCAATGCTGTGAAACAAAGAATTGTCAGGATAAAGCATTAAAGTTAACGACTGTTCAAACTTGGTGCATAAGAAAATTGAACATTTCATTCTTAATGACCTGATATATGTATGTATGTATGTATGTATGTATGTATGTATGTATGTATGTATGTATGCATGCATGCATGCATGCATGCATGTATGTATGTATGTATGTATGTATGTATGTATGTATGTATGTATGCATGTATGTATATATGTATGTGTGTGTGTGTGTATGTATACATATATATACAATGAGCTTCTTTCAGTTTCCATTGATCAAATCCACTCACACAGCTTTGGTCAGCCCGAGATTATAGTAGAAGATACTTGCCCAAAATACCACACAGTGGGACTGAACATGGAACCATGTAGTTGGGAAGCAAACCTCTTACTACACAGCCACACCTTGTAAAATATAAAAAATATGATAATGTCACTTGTCAGAGATCACTTAGCTCTGCCTAACTGAGATTCGAAACCAAATCCACACACTTGTTGCTTGTCAGATGACCGGCTAATGCATTGCGTTTTATCTCTATGCTGGGAGATTAATGAGAAACACCTGACCAACACCTAGGACCTTTGCTGGTCATGGAAGGGCCAATCCATTGTTTTAGGCTTAACCTACTTCCTGGCCATACCTCATATAACCAAGGGCATCTGTGTCTCAATCTCTCAAGTTGGCAGACTTACAAGTGAGAGCAAATATGCATCAGCCAAATGGAAAGGGATACCGTAATCCTTATCTTTTTTTCCTCTCTGTCAGCAGAATGTACTTGGCTTCCACCCACTCTACCAGTGAAAGACCTACACATCATTTGTCAATTACTACTATATCTGCTTTACAAACTGCTGCCGGCAAATAAATCTGTGAATATTATTCTTTTCTCTTCAATGTTGTTATTACGCCATTTCATCTTACTTTCAACTGTCTACATATAGCAACCCAATGCAGAACAAGAAGCACTATTTCTTCATCAAGTAACATTTCATCTGTACGATATGATTGGTTCCTCTAACATGAGAACCTTACATTCATACACCACATATGGTGACCCTTCACATTTTGCCACTACATTTAGTAACTCCAATGCACACACCCACTGGTCTGTTACACACTTTTCCTTTATCATGCAAATGATTGAAAGGAAGAAATATGAATTCATATACATATATGATACCTCAATTATTTCTTCCACTCTACTTTGGTGCAGGCATGACTGTGTGGCTAAGAAATTCCTTTCCCAACTGCACAGGTTTCGCTTCAGTTCCACTGCGTGGTACCATGGGCAAGCGTCTTATTTTGTAGCCTTGGGTTGATCAAAGCCTTGTGAGTAGATTTAGTAGATAGAAAGTAACAAACAAACAGTTGTGTATATGTGTGCGTGTGTGTGTGTTTGCATGTGTGTGAGTGAGTGTATGGTTGTGTCACCTTGTCGTGATATCGTGATAAGAGTAAATGAGTGTCACTGTCATACAAGCACTCATTTCCAATATTCTGCAAGAACATGTCTGGTCATGAGGAAATATTACCCTGCTTGAAAACAAGTGAATGTTGGCAGCAGGAAGGGCACCCAGTTGTAAAAAATTTACCTCAATAAACTGGGTCCAACCCATGCAAGCATAGGCAGAATGGACATTTAAAACAATGGGGATAATTTGCTATTCTTAAATCATTTGCATGGTGAGAGAAATGTGTAGGGTGAAGCTGTTTGATAAGAGGAAGACTGAGAATTTGATGGCAATGCTGGGCTTGGCAGAATCGGTGGAGTGGTTGGCAAGAGCAAATGAAGTAAGTGGTATGGGCATGTGTTGAGGAGGGATGAAGAGCATGTTCTGAGGAGGGTGATTGCCTTTGAGGTAAATAGAGCATGAAAGCAAGGTCGACCAAAGAAAAGGTAGAGAGGACAGGTGGAGGAGGAGATTGGGAGGATTGGTTTGAAAAGGGAGAACACCCAAAACCAGGCAAGATGACAAGATGGTATGAGGGCAGTTGCTATGGCATTGAGGTAGATCCGACCACCCCCATTAACAGGAACAAAACCTGGAATTAAAACACCTGATGATGGATGATGGTGAAAGAGCATATTCTTCCTGATAGGTCTTTCTTTGTGACAATCATTGAGATTGCATTACAACGTTTATTATTCCTGTGATTTTGCATTGAATCACTCATTTCATGACCACATATTCTATATCACATATTCAATGAGAAGACAACAATTAGTTTTCTTCAAAGATTCATTTATATAGTCATCAGCAGCAGCAGCAGTAGCATCACTGTGATCCATTTTTCCACACTTGCATGGGTAGAAACTAAGTGAATAGTCCTGTGTACTAAGTAAATAAACCTGTTATTGTTATCTCTGCCATTTACACATCTGGTTGGATGGTGACCTTTGATCCTATACAAATTTCTCTTGAATAATATAATTTGTACCTACACACTCACACACACAAATGATGTGTTGGGACAGCTGTAGTCTGTTGATTTGAATATAGTAATTATTTCTTGTAGACCAATTGTGAGATAAAATGCAATATTGAATGTTTAATGGCAGGGTTTGAACATGGTCATTGATCAATGTTTCCATTTGTATCACTCTCACAGACCTGATAATAATATCAAAATAAATTGTATTAATTTAATAGTAATAATAATAGTCTCACATTTTTGGCAAAGACCTGTAATTTTAGGGAATGCAGGTTAATTACATGGTTATATTTACTATATAAATGAGAGTGTATGTGTGTATGTATGTGGGTATATCATGGAAAGACTCCAAAATGGTGCATCCTTGAGAAAAAAGGATTTGATTTTCAAAATCTACATTCCAATGACAAGGTTTTCAGTTATAATTAATCAAAAAATATATTTTCTAGAACTAACTCAACTTTATGTTCAACAAATCTCTCACTCTCTGTCTCCATCAGGCTCTCTCTCTTTTATGCCTTCCCCTCTCTTTATATATTTACCACACCCTTTATTTATCTCTCTCTCTCTCTCTGTCTCTGTATATGTACATTTCTCATACATGCTACTTCCCTTCACTTTCTTGATATGACATGTAAAAGTTTTTCATTTTGTTTAACACTTCATAGTTGTAATGTTTTTACTTTCATTTTGTGTCAGAGTTATCAAGCAAGAAAATGTTAGCTTCCAAATCCTGTTTTCTGGATAGGTAAAATTTATCAAACTTTTGAACCCCTGTAACATTTTTCTAAAAATTTACTGGAATAAATGAATCGCAAAATCAGATTCAGCATGAAAAAGTACATCAATTTCTCAAATTTGAAAATATTCACTTAATTTTAAAATTTCAAAATCTGTGACAGCAACAGAAAAGATCAGTCTCTCTCTATTTGTCTATCTCTGTCATTTATTTTTTTGTCTTTGTAAATGTTCCTCTCTCTACATTATATTTACAATACTTTCTCTTACTCTTTCATATGTTGTGTGTGTGTGTGTGTGTGTGTGCATGCGTGTGTGTGTGTGCATGCGTGTGTGTGTGTGTGCATGCGTGTGTGTGTGTGCATGCATGTGTGTGTGAGTGTGTGTGCACATGCACGCGCACATGTGTGAGTGTGTAAGGAATTTCATTAGTATCAGTAGTACACCAAGAAAATTCTTTACCACTATGCAGCAACTGGAAAAAAAAAAAGTTAGCTTATCAATACATTATGAATTGCCCCAAATAATGCAGAAACCTGTCCTGGTCAAAAAGCCCATCCATCAGAGAAGACACAGCCTAACATGAAATAAAAAGAAACTGAAATAAAGGCATTCTATTGTAAAAATTGCCCAGCAGTGATGGGATACTCAGCTAGTTCTTTTATATTCCAAGTTTGAATGTTTTCAAAATAACTTCGGGTTGAAGTTAAACAAACATTCATATTATATATTTAGGAGGGTTAATAAAGTTTTTTGATTAGTTATCATTAATCATATTCTTGCAACCCTTGCAAGAAGCAAATCAATTCTATAATTATTTCCCCAGTGCAGCAAGCGAGCTTGCTAGGGATGAACTATGGTAGAAATATCCCTGCTCATTATATACTATTGATAATTCTAGTTAATCGGTTCAGAAGGGAACAAATGATGCTGATTATCTTTACAAAAATTATTTACGTTAAGCTAGTAGCTTTTATTCAAATATGAGTAGCTAAAAGTTTGAAAAATAGGGTGCTGAGTAAAAGGTTTTGGATCATACATCGTTAACTCTTTTGTTACCATATATTTCTTGAAATGTGCTATTTTTGTTCCAATTAATTTTGAAAATGATGAATAAGTTAAAAAAATAGCTTGGTCATTTTAAAGCTGATGTTTGGGCCATAAATTAACATGAAATTTTGATGGAACATTTAAAGTTAGCTCATTTAAAAATAGAAAGTTTGTATCAGAACAAAGGGTGGTCTTAGGTAGGTTAATATCAAAAGGGTTGACAATGTTGTGATGTGTCTTTGATCAAAGCATTTAACTCTCACTAGTACAGAACAAATAGCAGTAAAGTAGTTTCTTTCTTTTTTTTCTTTGTTTTTTTTTGGTGGGGAGGTGCATTTAAGCAGATTGATCTATGATCAAAGGTATTTCAGTCATGATCACTCTGTCTTATTGTATGCCAGGGACGGCGTTATGGTTTGATTTGAAGGAAATTTGGTTGTTATTTTCAGCAGATCAAGTTAGGAAATACCTTCACTGAATTGCAATAAATTGAGCCTTGAGTATATGAAACTCACAACTATACACAGCAGGAATATTATACACACAAATAGAGTTTTTGTCTACTATGGATCTTTGAGCGATCTATAGAAATCAATGCATCCTGGCGTTGCCAGAGTGTTATAACCTACAGCTACATTGTATTATTTGTTCCTTTCTTATGGGCAGAATCGGCACAGCTGATACATAGTGAACTGGATTACTGGCGTAATGGAAGTTATTGTTTGCTTAAAAGTGAAGTGAGGAAGGGTACAATTTGCATGAGTTTGCATGTAAGTGCTTTTTGTTCTTAAGAAGGATCACAAACTATATATTGTTTCAACATATAAAAGGGGGTTAATACGATTTTGCACGTTTTCAAAATTTTAATTTCCCACAGTCCCCATCGCAATTTCTTTCTCTGTGGACTACCAAGAAAAAAATTTGGAAAAAAGTAAAAAATGAAGTAATTGAGGCAGGGAGGGAGAAAATTAAAATATTGAGAACATGTTTTTTGGGCAAAATCCTAATCTCCTGTATTGAAAACATAGGAATCAGAAGAAATTTAGGAAAAAGATAAGGTAGGGGCACAAATGTCACCACGGACATGCTAGAAACCACAGGTAAAGGACAAGATTTCTGGGAAAACTTCCTCTTAAGTTTATACCAAAGATCAGGTTTTTAAATATGCTCATCACAAACACAAATTACAGAATAAAAAAAGGTCATTTCAATTGGATTTGAGCTGTTATTTTGCATGTACATAAAGCAAGAAATAACATAATTTGCACTGAAGTTTTACTACCTAGAGTGTGTGTGTGTGTGTGTGTGTGTAACAAAGGAAGTTATTTTATGGCGTTCTTTTGTTGGAAGCAGCAAAGTTGCTTCAAACTATCATATGGAATCATATGATAGTTTGCTAATTTCCGTTAAAATATTTTATTTCTTTATGCTTTGAAGAGAGCAGAAATTGAAAGAGAGGAGAAAGTGAAAAGGTGACATTTGCTTTGAAGTGAGAGCAGAAAGTGAAATATATATGTATATCTACATGAAATGGATGTGTGTGTGTGTGTGTGTGCTTGCAGGTGAGAGAGAGAGAGAGAGAGAGAGAGAGAGTGAGTGAATGAGTGAAGGTGTGTATTGTTATGCATGTATCTTTTTGCATGTATGTGTAAGTGGCATTCACTTGCTCTCTCTCCCTATCTCTCCCTCTCTCTCTCTCACAGATATTATCTTTCATATACACGTACATAAATACATAAGCATACATCTTTTTTGTATGTATGTATGTATGTGTGTGCATGCAAGAGAGAGAATGAGTGATTGTATTTCCTTATAACATATAAAGAAACAGATGTCTTTTAATGAATTTTTTTTTAGTTGTAGTATTTTAATACAATATTTAAGTGTACATTTTCATAAATGTTCATCTGAACAGAATTTTATGCATGTGTGAAACATTGAATGAAAGTTAAATATTAGAAACAAATCAAAATATTGTCCCAAAATGACCTCAAAATTGTGAGACCCAACCTCATTTCCATGGTCATTTTATAGGTGAAAAGGAGTTGTTATGCCAAACACATAGTTTATTTGATAGTTAGATGATACGTGGCTTTCTTTATTATAGTACAAACATGACTAATTTGAAGAAACATTATTTTCATTATTCACATATAGTCACTCTCATAAGGTAACACTTTGTAATTTTAATTCAAATTGAAAGTGTGAAACTATTTTCACTTTCTAATGAAACCTGGTTGTTGTAGAGAAGTGTATTTCAAATAACTATAGCTGGTTGTTGAGGTAATGTAGAAAATATGTAAATGAAAATAAAGTTTATTTGGTAGCCGAAAGATTACTGAATCTTTTGATACCCATACGTCAAAATCGGCAACTCAACTTTCAAATGCATAAGGGACATATGTGCGCTTGCACGCACGCACACACACACATACACACAAACTCGCTTTTATATATATAGATATGTCAAAATTGATAACTCAGTTTTTGAATTCATAGGGACCATATGCACACACACACGCACACACACACACCACACACACACACATACACATACACACATACACATACAAACTCTCTTTTACATATATAGATTGATAAATGATTGATAAAGAACAAGAGATACATAATTATTTTCATTAACTTTTAGTTGTTTCCACTATAAGGAACCATGCTACTCTACCATCATATAGCTTCCTCGGAGCCTACTTTTACCAAAGAAATTCTGAAATTTGCAGATTCACCACAAATACCACAAATTATCTCAGACAGGTTCAAGTGGTTGAGAAAACAAAAAGACAAAAGACAGTCTTTTTACTAACAAAAATACTCAAAAATACTCACATATAACTCACTAGATAAAAGAATATACTTTCACATTGATGTGTGTAGCAATATAGCAACTATAGTAACCTTCCTGATATTTACAATGACGTAATCATAAGGAAAATCTTGATTCTAAACTGCAGAGTAATATAGATTATGTGAGTGTCCATTTTAACTGGTGAGAACTTGAGATATATATAAGTGATATTATATTGACACAATACTTTGCTGTAATGTAATGTAATGGCTACAAAGACATTCTATTTTAATGGATAAATGAACATATGTGCATAAACATTAATATAATATGTATACATACAAACATACATGCTTATATATATACATATATATATATATATAAATATATATCTTTATATATATGTGTGTGTGTGTGTGTGTATACATGTATATATATACATGTATATATATATATATATATATATAATTAACAGAATGAGATAAAAATCCAAGGCTGTAAAGATTTCAGAACATTTATAAATAGGTTTTACAGCTGTTTCCAGGATATTTTATATATCCCTTCATCGGAGACAGTGTGAGAAAATGGTTAAACAATAATTATTCTAGATGAGATATGAAATAGAGAGTGAAGTGGAGGAATGAAAATAGACATGAGATATGCAGGGATATTGTATCTTCAGTTCCATTATTTAGACAGAATGGTATACATATAATATTCCTGTACCTTGAGATTAAATTCTAATAGTATTTCAAATTGGTCATTCCAAGCATAGAGTTTGTAAACGGTCAGTACTGCATATCTCACGTCTATGTTCATTCCTCCACTTCACTCTCTATTTCATATCTCATCTAAAATAACTATTGCTTAACCATTTTCTCACACCATCTCTGATAAAAGGATATATAAAATATCCCGGAAACAGCTGTAAGACCTTCTATTTATAAATGTTCTGAAATCTTTACAGCCTTGAATTTTTATCTCATTCTGTTAATTTTTTTATACATACACATGCTGACATATGACCTATGTTGGACTCCTCATTCACATAATCACCGAACCTGGAGCTTAACTATAGTCTGTCCATAGCGCTTACTCAGTATTACCTGACACCTTTGGGTCTTCTTGACACCATTGTATAAAGAGCCACACTGTACATAGAACCATAGAGATTTATTTGCAATACTATATTAAATGTTTAATGGTTAGATACAATAATATTGGCTTTGTTTTTATTTATGCGCCTTTTCAAGCCTAGCCAGGCTGATGGGCCCGGTTTCCCGGTTTCTGTGGTATATGTGTTCCCACCAGCTGGATGGGACACCAGTCCATCACAGTGTTACTCAAGAAACAGGAAGAGAAAGTGAGAGAAAGTTGAGGTGAAATATTACAACAGGGGTCGCCACCACCCCCTGCCGGAGACTTGTGGCGCTTTAGATGTTTTCACTCAATAAACACACACAATGCTCGGTCTGGGAATCGAAACCATGATCCTCCAACCGCGAGTCTGCTGCCCTAACCACTGGGCCATTGCACCTCCACAATGTTGGCTTTACAATCTAATTAAGTTTCTGAATAGAATGAGATTTCTTGTAACAAGAATGGACGTATTTATTACAAGTTTAGTAAAGAGGTTGTTATTGTGTTGGAGAGATGTTAAAATAACAGAAATGTCATGGTTTTAAATAATTAAGTAAAAAGAACAGGAAACTCAGCTATAATTGCCTCAAGAGGAACAGTTAAAATACTTGATGCCATACGACAAACTTATTAACCGTATATCCATATATATGAGTCTGTGTGTGCATGTATACACATATATGTTAATGTCTGTATATATATATATATATATATATGTGTGTGTTGTGTGTGTGTGTGTGTGTCTATATATGTGTGTGTGTGTGTTTATACATACACACACAAACACACATATATATAAATACACACACACACACATACACATATATAAGGAGAAAATAAAGCATTAGAAATAGAAAAATTCTTGGAGTCCTTCAACTTTCTCCCCCACCCCACCCTATCTCTCTCCCTCCTCTCTCTCCTCTCTCTCCCTCTCTCTCTCCCTCTCTCTCCCTCTCTGTGTACATATAATGGAAGTCCAAATGAAGCAGCATCAAATGCTAAAAGTAACCCTATTGAAAATAACAACTAGTAGTTACTATAGCAACATTTGTTTTTCTAATGCTACCACCAATATAGCATTTAATTGTAATTTATGTTTATCATTGCTGTTTAGTTTAAGCACTGTTGTCTATTAACAAATTCTTGCATTCACTGCATCTTCCTTCTGTTTATATCATCATTTTTACCATTCTTTCCCAGCATTCCTAATTGCACACACATTTGTAGAATGCTAAATGACTTCAGTGTTTTAAATAACATCACAGACTTCAATTCTCAGATGTGTAATCTTCACATCTTTGCTTGCCCATTAGCCTGAGCCATGCTGGAGTACCATCTTGAAGGATTTTAGTTGAATAAATCAATCCTAGGACTTGCTTTTTTTTAAAGTCTGGTACTTATTCTATCAGTTTCTTTTTGCTAAACCACTAAGTGTTACAGGGACATAAACACATCAATGCTGGTCATCCAGCATTGGTGGGGGTCAAACACAGACAAAGACACACACACACACACACACACACACATACACACAATGGGTTTCTTTCACAAATCTTTGGTTAGCTAAAGACTATAGTAGAAGACACTTGCCCAAGGTACTGTGAAATGGAACTGAAATGAACCTGGCACAATGTTGCTGAGAAGCAAAATTATTTTTCACCACAAGCACGCCTGTGCCTAATGGATGATTATTATTATTATTATTATTATTATTATTATTATTATTATTATTATTATATTATAAAGGCAGCAAGCTGGCAGAATCGTTACTGTGCTGGACGAAATGCTTAGTGGTATTTTGCCTGTCAACCTTTCAAAAAGCAGAGGAAAGGAAAAGAAAACAACTAAAATAAGGCATAGCACAAGCAATGTATTAATATGACGCTCAGAGAAGGAAAAGAGTAGTTGTTTTATGTTTCGAGCATAACTCTTCTTTGGAAACAAGAAAAACAGGTAAGTTCAAAGAGAAGCAGCAAGAAAGAGGATAAAAACTGCCAATAATCCACATACAGTTACAATTCTGAAGTAACCAGAGAGAGAGAGAGAGAGAGAGAAAGATGAATGTATATATATATATATATATATATATATATATATATATAATTAGTGGTTGTGTTAACCTCATGAAGAGATGGTTTCATCCAAGGAAATACTGGTTCAATACCTAGTATTTTGGGGGAATGAATTTCCTTAAAATAATAAGTATGTGTAAAAATATATAGTAAATATTCATTTAAAAGAAGAAGAAGAAAATGGAGATTAAGATGTTAATTGTTTTTTATTAATAGCAAATTGGTCATCTTCACTTACAGCCATTTCTATTAATACTCAATAAACATTAAATTTATATTTTGGGACATGAGCATAATATCATCAGAGGAAAAAAGATGTACCTTTGGATGCTATATGTGTGTTTGTGAATTCATTTTAGCAGAATCTGCTAGAATTTAATGTGTATTGAGAACTTCCCAATCTCTATTTACTTCTTCTTTTAAAAATATATATATGCATACACACACACACGCATATACATACATATATATATATATATTATATATATATCATCATCATTTAGCATCCGCTTTCCATGCTAGCATGGGTTGGACGGTTCAACTGGGGTCTGTGAAGCCAGAAGACTGCATCAAGCCCAGTCTGATCTGGCAGTGTTTCTACGGCTGGATGCCCTTCCTAACGCCAACCACTCCGTGAGTGTAGTGGGTCTTTTTACGTGCCACCCGCACAGGAGCCAGACGGAGCTGGCAAACAGCCATGGACGGATGGTGCTTTTTATGTGCCACCGGCACGGGGGCCAGACGAGGCTGGCAACGGCCACGATCGGATGGTGCTTTTTACGTGCCACCAGCACGGGGGCCAGGCGAGGCTGGCAACGGCCACAAACGGATGGTGCTTTTACATGCCACCAGCACGGAGGCCAGGCAAGGCTGGCAACGGCCACGAATGGATGGTGCTACGTGCCACCAGCACGGGGGCCAGGCGAGGCTGGCAACGGACACAAACGGATAGTGCTTTTACGTGCCACCGGCACGGAGGCCAGTCGGGGCGGCGCTGGCAACGGCCATGATCAGATGGTTCGCTTACTTGTCACCGGCACTGGTACCACAGCTGCAATTTCCATTGATGTTGATCGACTTCGATTTTGGTTCTGCTTTCTGATATCTGATTTGGTTTGGTTTGATTTTGATTTTGATTTTGATTTTGATTTTCACTTGCCTCAACGGGTCTTCACAAGTAGAGTTTTGTGTCCCAAGAAGGAAAGGTATGTAAGCCACAGGTTATGTTCTCACTAGTCTTGCCGGGTCTTCTCACGTACAGCATACTTCTATAGGTCTTGGTCTCTAGTCATTTCCTTGGTGAGACCTAAAGTTCGAAGGTCATGCTTCACCACCTCGTCCCAGGTTTTCCTGGGTCTACCTCATCCACAGGTTCCCTCAACTGCTAGGGTATGGCACTTTTGCACACAACTATCTTCAGCCATTCTCGTCACATGACCATACCAGCGCAAACGTCTCTCTAGCACACCACAACTGATGCTTCTTAGGTCCAACTTTTCTCTCAAGGTACTTACACTCTGCCGATTATGAACACTGACATTACACATCCATCGGAGCATACTGGCTTCATTTCTTGTGAGCTTACGCATATCCTCAGCAGTCGCATCCCATGTTTCACTACCATGTAGCATGGCTGTATGTACACATGCATCATACAGTCTGCCTTTTACTCTGAGCGAGAGGCCTTTTGTCACCAGCAGGGGTAAGAGCTCTCTAAACTTTGCCCAGGCTATTCTTACTCTAGCAGTTACACTTTCAGCACACCCACCCCTGCTACTGACTTGGTCACATAGGTAGCGGAAGCTATCAACTACTTCTAGTTTTTCTCCTTTGAACGTGGTAGAAGTTGGTCTCTGCACATTTTCAGTGTTTATTGCTCCTGAGCATCTGTCACAGACAAAAACCATTTTCCTAGTTAGCCTTCCCTTGACATTGCTACACCTCTTATGTACCCATAGCTTACACTTGGTGCACCTTATAGAGTTTCTACCTACGCCTTTTTTACAAATCGAGTAGGGCCATCTACCTGAAGGCGTTTGTGATTGGAGCACTAATCTAATCTTCAGTATTCTGTCACATACTCTGACTACCTCGATTACCTTATCTACCCATTTTTCGGCGATAAGTATACCCACACCCCCGACCCCATCAGTATTCCCAGTCCAGAAAATCTTGTACCTCTGTCCTTTACCTGTGAGGAACCTAGCAGAACCTCCTCTCCACCTCACTTCTTGAATACAGCATATATCGACACACCTCCGTTCAAGCAATTCAACGATCTCGCCAGATCTGCCTTTCAGTGTGCCAACGTTGAGGGTGCCAACCCTGAGGGAGTGGGAGGTATATATATATATATATATATATATATATATATATATATATATATATATATATATATATATAGATAGATAGATAGATAGATAGATAGATAGATAGATAGATAGATAGATAGATAGATAGATAAAAGAAATAAAGGTGACAAAGGGGTAAGCAATTATCTTATGGGGGTCACTTCATGTTTGAGGTTCTGATGAAACTGTAAGGTATTACTCAGGTACTCAGCTATGAGTCCACTACATCTTATAGGTGGTAACAGCTGTAAGTTAATCGAAGTTCATAAGTTAATTATTTATTATAGTTATTATAATAGTTATTTTTTCTTATTGCCGCTCTGTATCCAACTAATGTTTTGTTCAGAAGTATACATATTTTAAGTTCTACACCAGGTTATTAGTATCGCAATGTCTAAGCAAAATATGTGTATGTATGTATGTATGTATGTATGTATGTATGTATGTATGTATGTATGTATGTATGTATGTATGCATGTACGTATGTATGTATGTATGTATGTATGTATGTAAGCTTATATGTTTGTTTTTATGTTCAGTTATAATAAAGACAATTTTATATTAATCTGTTGGATTATGCTATGTTGTTGACTACCTGATGATGGCATAGCTACCCAAAACTTCGAAGTCACTGTCAATGACATTCTAGTTTAAGAATTATATATAAGAGTGTGTGTACATATATATATATATATGTATATGTATATGTATATATTTAGGGGTTTGTTTTGTAGTCTTTAGTTCTTTCCTCTTTAAGACTGAAGTAAACAACAATCAGTTGACTTTTTTAATGCACCCTCTCAGTCAACTCTCATATTTCTTAGTTATACCAATTATTCTAACCTAATTTCCTGAAACCATTATCTGGGTTATAATAAAATTCTAAGCTGAATTATTGTGGTGACTTTACTTTCTTCATCTCGAAAACACTCGAGAAGATTTCTTTAATGCGAACTGCTTTATATCATGTTACATGTGGGTCATGTAAATGGTTTAGTAACATATGGCAGCGTCATTGTTCCTTAGTGTGTAAATCTGAAGGTGTATATTGTCGTTTAGACAGATAAGTTGTTCAACATTTAGTAAACGAAGTCAAAGAAATACAATAACGATAACAACAACAATAACAATGACAACAACACTGTCGAGACTCAGTAAAAAGAATGTTGTGTTAAACATAGCAAGTAACTGTGACTCAAAACATAACATGAAATGTCTTGAGATTCATATTCTTTTTCACATACTCGTAGTGATATAATTTGTTTATGGCTATCCTAATCTAATTAGTTACAGTTACTTTGTCAAAAACAGAATTAAACTGAAGATTTACGGTAACAAAATTTACAAGATAGATGATAAATTTAAAGAAATTTAGACAGTTTGGAAAGTGTTGTTTGAAAGATATGTATCTATCTTTTGACAAGTACATTAGAAAAATTTCAGTTAAACTTTCACAGTGGGCTAGCAACTTTAGAAGCATCAAGTAATTGAGATAGTGTTATGTATGAATAACGTCTTTTGTCTGAAAGTGAATTCGTGTTGTATACAACAGAAAGTTTGAAGACGTTTTTGCCTGAAGCAGTATTTCTCTAAAGAATGGTGTTTGTCAGTGCTGGATCAAAATGAAATGAATGCTAATATGTCTCATTGGGACTTATATAACAAACTGTAGAAGATTTAGTTAAGCCTTGATGTGGAATTTGTTTACATTAATCTTACTGAGAATGACAACTATGACAATGGGAAATGAAATATTGCTTCGTTGCAACTAAATGGTTTTATTTTTTACAAAGAAAAGTTTTACTGAGATGTTGAATGACTGTTCTAATCTAGGTTTCAGTAAAAATTGTTGCACAATATCTGTGTAATGGATATTTGTATGTATGCATTTATGTACATATTATGTGTGTGCTTGTCTGAATGCATTTGTATGTGTCTAAGTGTCCACTAAATAGGCATCAGTCTGTGGGTATATAAGTGTGTGTGTGTGCGTGTATACATTTGTATATTGTTTCATGTATGCATGTCTAGCTTTCTATCTAAATTCATGTATATGCACATTGTATGTGAGCCCGTGTGCGTGTTTGTATGTGTGTGCATGTGTTTATGTATGTAGATGTATGTATATATGTATATATACATATACATGTATATATATATATTATATATATATATATATATATATATAATATATATATATATATATATATATATATATATATATACATACATATATATACATATATATATACATGCACACATACATGCAAACACACACACACACACAATATATATACATAAATAATTAATATTTAGCAGAAACTCTGATCTTGAGTCACTTAGTTGCTTCTACTAAATATTAATAAAAAAAAATATGCACACTCATGTTTTGAGTTTTATTTTTTTTGTTTGCATCATCAAGCCTATGTGTGTGTATGTGTGTGTGTGTGTGTGCATACATATCTGAGGGTAACAAGGTAACCAATGATTTCATATGAAGAGATCTCAATTTTTCAACCATACCATATCGAAGTGATGGTACTCATCTCCACACATATCTACATGTGTGTGTGTGTGTGTGTGCATATGTGTGTGTGTGTGTGTGTGTGTGTGTGTGTGTGTAGATAGAGAGATAGATAGATAGATAGATAGATAGATAGATAGATAGATAGATAGATAGATAGATAGATATTACAGAGATGTACTTATGTGACAAGTGTTTCGATCTGAGCTGTCTTCAAACTAAAATGATTGCAGTGTAGATGACGCAAATTAGCCATTCAGAAACACACAAAGACTTGCTAACTTCACCTAAACATTTATTGGTAATATGGTGTCAAAACGTTTGTTGCATGAAACTGCAACCTGGTCCTGATAATGTTAAATAGATATGTATGTATGAATGTATATATGTACATATGTATATATGTATGTATGTATGTATGTATGTATGTATGTATGTATGTCATTATTTGCATGGTCAGGTCGTCGGCGACTAAACCGGCAACCCCACCAAGCTTGCTTGGTGAGGAGGGTGTTTATTGGACACCCTGCGGGATGAAAAACAAAACCGTCAAAGGGTGGAGGACCTCTTGAGAGTCAACAGCCATCCAATAAATGTTAGCATGGGTACATAGAAATTCCGGGGTGGTGTCCGGTGTGCTGAAAGACCACTGGGAGTGAGGCGCCCCTCAGCTTTTGTTAAAGCACGTCTCTAGGAGAAGGTCACTCTGATATAAAACCAGATATGCAGGGAATGGCATTGAACATTTTGGGGATCTTTGGTTTGTGCTAGAGATCATGGCGCTCCCACATCCCTGAGCCTGTGACTCATATTGGCACCAGACATCTTGCTCCAGCTTGTCTCTGGATAATGTCAATAGAGTGGAGAGGGTCTATGAGGTGTTGTGCAAGCCGTATTGGACCTAAAACTCTGCACAGGCATTGCCGACCTTTTTTTTTTTTTTATATATATATCTATCTTATTTTTAGTATATATTTTCTTCATTTTTAGTATATATATATATTTTTTTTTTTATTCGGAAGTCCTGCGGCGATGGAAAGGTGGTGAAGCATGCAGACCTGACAGGTTGGAAGCATGTAGTCAGCGACCTGCACGTAGGCGGCCCATGCTAGATATAAAGTCGTCTCCTTGTCGCCCAAGACAGCGGTAGGATTCAGTTGCTGCATGGGTGTCTGAGCAGCTCCATTTGGAGAGGGCACTGCTCACCTTGAGACCGGGGAGGTTCTAGAAAAGGTGAATCAAAAATTGACAGTCTTTCCATATCTGGTCAGTTTAGCGCAACTGACGGATGTCCACCCTGCGCTCGAAAAACAAAGAGTCTTTTATCTATAAAATCTGGACGGAACTTAAACATTTCATGTTGGAATGTGCGTACTCTTTTGGACAACAAGAGTGATTGCAGGCCTGAAAGACGCACTGCACTTGTTGCTCGTGAGCTGAACTGTTATAAAATTGATATAGCTGCACTCTCAGAGACTCGTATAGAAGGTGATGGTCAGCTTGAGGAAGTAGGAGGCGGATACACCTTTTTTTGGAAAGGAAGTAGGGAAAATGAATAGCAATGGTCTCATGCTACTGGAGCTTTGCGAAGAACATGGACTTTACATTGCAAGTACTCATTTTGTGCACAAAGGTGATCACACAACAACATGGATGCATCCAAGGTCCAAAGTTTGGCACTTGCTGGATTACGTCATCATCCGCAAGCGTGACATTTAAGACATTTGTAATGTCAAGTCCTTGCATCGATCAGAATGCTGGACAGACCACAGTCTGGTGCGAGCAAAGTTCCGAATGGTGATTAGGAGAGGACCAGTCAGCATTCCTCACCGTCTAAATGTCCACAAGGTATATGACATTGTGGTTAGGAAAGAGCTTCAGACTCGCTTGTCCAGCATTGAAACTGCTGCAGGATGGGAAGATTTTCGAGACCAGGTTGTTCAATGTGCAGCTGAAACACTGGGGTATGTTACTGCCAGACACAGAGACTGGTTTGATGAGAATGATGCTGAAATTCAACGACTATAAGTGGTGAAGCGCCATGCCCACAGTGTGTTGCTGCACAGAGAACTGTCTACTGTGCAGCGAAGTCTAGCACTTGCCCACTATAACAGTGTAAAATCACTACTGCAGCGATCTCTCAGGAAGATGCAGAACACTTGGTGGGAGGATCTTGCTCGTGATGTTCAGGCTGCTGCTGATGCAAATGACAGCAAGAAGCTTTACCATCTTATGAAGTGAGCTTATGGACCTAAGAGCTCCACATCAGCTATTTGCTTTCCAAGGAGTCTTCCACTATGTTTACCAAATCAACAGAAATCACAGGTCGCTGGATCAAACACTTCTCTGAACTCCTAAACCACGAGTCAGTTGTGGATGAAACAGTGATTGGTACTATGAAACAAAGACCTATCATTGACTCCTTAGACTCCTCGCCATCAATACATGAAGTAATGACATCAATAAGTAAATTGAATCTTGGTAGGGCACCTGGAAAGGATGGAATTTGTGCTGAGGTCTTGCGATTTGGTGGTAATTGCATCACACAGTCCCTTCATGAACTTATTAGTGCAGTCTGGAGGGATGGTGCAATCCCTAAGGACTGGAAGGATGCAATTATTCTTCCTCTGTATAAAGGAAAAGGAGCCAGAACAATGTGTGGTAACTACAGAGGTATTGCTCTACTATCAGCTGCTGGCAAAGTTCTGACAAATATTCTTCTTACATGTCTGAATGGGTTTCTCGTAAATGATGTCCTATCTGAATCTCGATGTGGCTTCCGATCTGGTAGAGGGACAATGGATATGATTTTCACAGCAAGACAGATGCAGGAGAAGTGCTATGAGCAGAATATGGATCTTGTCCAGGTATTCATTGATTTAACTAAGGCCTTTGATACTGTAAATAGGGCCTTTCTATGGAAAATACTTGGCAAACTTGGATGTCCGGATCACTTTGTATCAATAATTAAATCATTTCATGATGGGATGGAGGCTTGGGTCAATGTTGGTGGTGCCATGGCAGGACACATTCCTGTAGAGAATGGTGTTAAGCAGGGTGACATCCTTGCCTCAACTCTCTTTTCTTTGTACTTTGCTGCTACTTTTACTCATGCTTTTGCTAAGGTTAGCTCTCTGGGAATATATGTCAGATATCGATCTTCTGGCCGCCTCTTTAATCTTCACTGATTTGCTGCCAATTCAAAGGTTTCCCAGTCTATTATTCGTGACCTCCTTTATGCAGATGACTGTGACTTAGTCACTCATACAGTGGATGACATGCAAATACTCATGAATTGCATTTCTGCTTCTTGCAGAGCATTTGGACTCAGCATTAGCCTGGACAAGACTGTTGTAATGTTCCAGCCTGCACCAGGAAATCCATATATAGAACCAGCTATCTTGGTTGAAGGAACGATTCTGAAGGTAGTAGACAAGTTTGTCTACCTGGGCAGCACACTCAGCCATTCTTGCTCCCTGGATGAGGAAATATCTTTCAGGTTGCAGAGAGCAACTAATTCCTTCCGGTCTCTTCAGTCTCATGTCTGGTCCCAACATGGCATCGCAAGGAGAACAAAAGTTGCTGTGTACCGTGCTTGTGTACTGACGTCGCTTCTCTACTCATGTGAGACATGGACTCTGTACAAACGTCAGGTCAGGGTCCTTGAACGTTTTCATCAGAGATGTCTCAGACACATTCTCAATGTTGGCTGGACCTCAAAAATTCCAGACACACAGATCCTGAGAACAGCTGATATCTTGAGTATTGAGGTGATGGTACACAAGCACCGGTTGCGTTGGACTGGACACCTTATTAGAATGGAGGATAGAAGGATTCCTAAGCAGATGCTCTATGGAGAACTTGTGAATGGAAGGAGACTCCGGCAGAAACCAAGGCTGCGATTTAAGGACTGTGTCAAGTCCTCATTAAAGGCCTTTGATATGCAGGACACTGACTGGGAAAACAATGCCTGTCATCGCCACAGATGGAGGAAGCAGGTTATGGAGGGGATCGACACTTTTGAGAGAGCACGTATCCAGCATGAAGAACTTAAGCGAGCTGCACGAAAGCGCACGGCTCGTATAGTGAATGGGGAAAGCTTGGTCTGCAATGTTTGCAGTCGTGTATGCTTGTCAAGAGCAGGGCTCATTAGCCACCAACGGAGCCGCAAATGCAAAATATAAGTTAGTCCTAGAGCACACAATGTTCCTGAAGGTCGGCAATGGTCTTCCTCGGTCACGAGTGGACGGCCTCATTATTTAGTTTTATCGCAATATTTCTTCCCAATAGAGAAAGAACTGGTTTCTAACCTAGATCCAAGGCTCCTTCATTGAAATTTCAACATCAACCATAGGGTATTTTTGTATGTATGTACATATATATATATGTATGTATGTATGTATGTATGTATGTGCGTAGATTTGTATATTTTGTTTTATGTATGTCTTCTCATGCATATACTTGCATATCTAGACATACTCATATATACTTAAATGATAAACTTCTGGAAAGTTTTACAGATTTTTACAATTCGAGTGTTGGATTGAATCTATAGTCTTCAAATCAGCTTTCTCCTTTTTGGTTTTGAGAAGCCTAGTTTCTCAAGATTGGTATTTAGGCAGTGTTACATATCCCAGTGCCCCAATAATTACAGGTATAAACCTGAACTTGTAATCTACATAGAGTAACTGCAGATTTCTTAATAGTTCAGTGTAGGTATTCTCTTTCCCACTGATCTTCAACTTCATGTTGACATCCACTAGGCAGCTGTACAGTTTCTCTTCTTACAGTGTTCTAGCTATGACATCATGTCACATTAGTGGATGATACCATGATGACATGTATGTATGTACATCTGTATGCATACATGTATGTATATGTGTGTATGTGTGTATGTGTGTATGTATGTATGTATGTATGTATGTATGTATGTATGTATGTATGTATGTATGTATGCATGTATGTATGTATGTATGTATGTATGTATGTGTGTATGTATGTATGTATGATGTATGTATGTATGTATGTATGTATGTATGTATGTATGTATGTATGTATGTATGTATGTATGTATGTATGTGTGTGTGTGTGTATGTATGTATGTAGTTTTGTATGTATAACCAATGATTCATAAAATCATAGTAATCCAATTGCAGAATGTTTAAAAACAACTGAGAGCAAAGATTAAACTTTAATGTTTATGTATTTGTTTTGCAAGATTCCTGATGTGAAGTCGTGTGTTGAAACATATATTGTTATATATGAGGATAGTCTTTTTTTTTTTTTTCGATTGCCAAGTAAGCATACGCATTATATATTTGATCTTCACTGCAGATTTATTATTGTTCTTAATTTATGTCTATTGTCTGGAAAGCTTTCAATAGGAAAACAGAGTTGACGAAACGGAACAGGAGGAAACATGTGGGATGGAGAGTTGCTGAAGAGGTCACAGGTGTGTGACAAAAGATTTCCAGACAATAGACATAAAATAAGAACACCAATAAACAAGTGAAGAACAAATATATAGAGCATGTGTTTATTTGGCAAGCAAAAAATTGACCATCCTGAAATATAACAATATTAAGCTTTTATTTTAAAAGTTATTTTAACAGTTTATAGTTCAATATTTCAGGTGTAAATTAAAGTAGCAAGTTGGCAGAATCATTAGCACACCAGGCACTGCCACCACTACTGCCACCATCGTCACCACCACTTGACAACCATTGTTGGTTTATTTGCTGAGCAGTTTGGCAGAGAAGAACGATAGAATATCTACCAGCTTAAAAATAAATACTGGGGTCAATTTGTTAGATTAGGCCCTATGAGATGGTGCTCCAGTATGGCTACAATTCTATGACTGAGACACATAAAAGATAAAATATTTTTTAAAATATGTCAATTACTGGCCAGATGAATTATCAGTGACAGAAATTGACCAAATCATAAAGAGAAGGCCACACGCCATTAATGAAATGTGCAGCTTTCCTAAAGAAACAAATAAATATAGTTGTTCCATGACTATGATGAATAAGGAAATTAACAAAATTGGTGAAAATTTTGTGAAAAAGTGGCTTATTTATTCAGAAAGTTCCAGTAAAATTTATTGCTTTTATTGCAAATTTTTTTGCTCCTGAAATAATTCATTTTTAGTAAAATCTGGAATTAATAACTTGAAGCATGCTTGTGAATATTTTCCATCATATGGAAATGAGTACATAATCTGAGATGTCTTAAGAAGTAGTTTGAGACATCTCATCCATTACAGACTAATGAAATTATTGATAACAAGATGCAGTCATGTGTGGAAAAAGAATGAGAGCATTGGTATAGAGTTTATGAACATTTAATAAGCATCGCTCTATATTTAGGTGAAAAATAGTTTGGTTTTTCAGAGGAATTTCAGACACATTATTTATACCAAACAATGGAAATATTTTAGGTCTTGTTGAGTTACATGGAAAATATAATCTGACAATGGACAAATATTTACTTTGGGTTATGTCTAAAGAAATTCACTCTCACTATTGTAGAAAAAAAAAAACAAAAAAAAAATCATTGAGAATGAAATAATCAATTTGTTTGAAAATACTGTTCAGGAAAATATATTGAACTGATCTAAAGAAGCCGAATACTTCAGCCTTATCTTTAGATAGTACACCAGATATAACTCATGTAGAGAAGCTTTCACTAACAATATAATTTTAGATGTAGAAGCCATTTCAATAAAGGGACATTTTATTGGCTGTAAACCAATTATAGATACTACAGGCAAAGGATTATGTAAAAGTATACTTGATTTTCTGTGTGTGTGAAAGAGAAAGAGGGAGAGAAAGAGAAAAAGAGACAGACAGGCAGAGAGATGGAGGGTAGGTTTGACTTACATAACTGCAGAGGTCAAGAATATGATAATGATTTAGATATGAAAAGAAAGAATAAAGGAATTACGGTGTAATTCATGAAAGAAAATCCACAGGTGTTTTACAAGCAGCGATGTGAGTGTGATACTTTAATGAACTTTAATGGTTAGTGCAGTAAGTTACTAAAAATTTACTTCGTCTTTTTGGTACTGTCCTACACTTAGGATTCACGTCTTGCTTCTCCTAGGCTGTGGCATGTACTTAATAAAACATGTTAAATTACTCATTTCAAAATGTTTGTGAGACTACATGATGGGAGAGCAAATTAGAAAGGGTCAAGGTCATTTACTGCACTTGATGGCATAAAAGATTTTCACAGGTATATTAGACACACCCAAATTTCATTGGCACATATTCAGGAAAAAGGTTTTTAGTGCACTAAAGCATGTAATACAGGCCCTACTTCATATATAGGACCCAGGCCGATTTTTTGAGATATGTTTGAGAAAGAAAAGTGCATCGTTTATGCCACCACTACCACAACCACCACCGCCATCATCATCATTTACCACCCATTTTCCATGCTGGCATGGACTGGACAGTTTGACAGGAGCTGGTAAAGCTGGGAACCACACCAGGTTCCGCTGTCACTTTTTGGTATGGTTTCTACAGCTGGATGCCCTCTCACTTTACAGAGTGTACTGGGAGCTTTTTATGTGACACCAACACCAGATGTACTTCAAGTGCATATAATAAATTACAGATTAATTGAAATTATAATAACACTAAGCAAATATCAGAAATCAATGAAATTATAGGAATATTAGAAGCTCTTTATAAACTTTCAGGAATTCTTGCTTCTGGTACCACAAAGTGACATTAATCAGAGACTCTTGTATCTCAAATAAAAGATTAGTTTTCTAGTAATAATGAATGTTTGGTATGATGCCTTAGACAAAGTAAATGGAACTGTCTGCTATAATGAAAATTAGCACTCTAATTAATTAATTGATTATTGTGTCTGATGGTATATAACACTTTTTTCTAAAAAAATGTCTCAAAAAAAATCATCCTGGGCCCTATATGGAAAGTTGGTCCTCCCATAAGCTTGTTTTTTCTTGCATGTTTATTACTGTAATTATGTAGGATATGTGAAGGTGCTTGGCTCAGTTGTTAGAGTTTTGGACTCGCAATCATGCAGTTATGAGTTCAATTCCTGGATCGAGCTGTGTGTTGAGTTCTTGAGCAAGACATTATATATCACGTTGCTCTAGTTCACTCAGCTGTAGAAATGAGTTGCGATGTTACTGGTGCCAAGCTGTATCGGCCTTTGCCTTTACCTTGGATAACATCAGTGGACTGGAGAGAGGAGGCTGGTATGCATGGGCGACTGCTGGTCTTCTATAAACAACTTTGCTTGAACATGTGTTTTGGAGGGTATCTTTCTAGGTGCAATCCCATGGTTATTTATGACCGAAGGGTCTTTACTCTTTTTATATGGGATATTTTCATTCCCATGATTTCTTGCTTTATGTTCCCCTGTGTTGCTAAATTACGTTTTATATAGAGTAATGTTTTCTACTACAGCTAAGGTGCTTTTCTAATGTTTTGCAATGTACTGCAAAACCTTTTTAAGTATTATATGTTTTGATACATTAAAATGTTTTTCTTTTTCCTGAATATGCACTTCTGAAATTTATTTGCATCTAAAATGTCTGTGTGGTTTTTATGCCATTAAATACAGTATCATGCAAATGGATATGAGAATACCCTAGTATCAACAAAAGACTTAACTACAGAATTAAATGTGGAGACCATTCTTAAAAGTAAAAGAATAAATATAAAAAAAGAAGACAGACAGTTTGAATGTGACTGCATTGATGAGGCCACAAACAAAGATGATCTAGAAATAAGATTAAAAGATCATTTGTTCAATGTAATAGCTCAACACAACTATTAATTCTTTATTAGACAGATTTGAACAGTTACAAAGATTCATTAACACAATTTTAAATATAAAATTTCAGAGGTATACTTGTCATGTATTGAAACTAAAACAATTACAGCATGGAAGAAACCTATTAATGATTCAAAACCACACAAAGACTGTTAACTTCACAAGAGCATTTATTATTTGCAGTAAAATCTGTGTTGCACCAATTGTAACTTGGTCATTGATATGATTCCACTGCAGTGGAACTGTATCAAAGGCCAGTTTTTGTGTGTTTTGAACAGCTAGTATGTATCTTCCATGTTGTAATTGTTAAGATATCAAATATTTGCTAGATAAAAAGCAATTAGTATGTTAACGGAGGATAAGTTAAGATACCTAGGAAATATTCAGAAAATAGTAATGTTAATAGATGAGTTCTTTTGACTGAACTAGATCTTGTAAAATATTTATTTCCTGGAGATGTAAAATGTCTAATAGAATCTGTTAGATTCATTTATGGTACTGAGTTTCAGGATACCATGATAAATCTGTGGGTTGTATTAACAATTAATTCTTACAATACTTATAACTGGATCCATGGAATAGAAAAGCTTTAGTAAACTAAAGCTTATAATGACATATTTCCAGTCATCCATTACATAAGACATTAAATTCTTCAGTAATTTTCTCAAATGAAATTGGAAAAGAAGATACATCTCAAAAGTACCATAAAAGCATTTACAAATTCAAAGTAAATAAAAAAAATGGTCTTAGTTAATATTTTTTTCAACGTTAGTTCCATTGCTCATATCGTTTAATATTTTTGGAGAAGCTTTGTTACATCTACAGTTTTCATTATCATTAACTTGATGAATATATTAACAATATGCTTCTCAATTGGTTTAGATTTTGTACTGATTTTAATGTCTTGCTTTTGTGTTCACTTTTGTTCTCTTCCTCTTCTTTGTCATCATCATCATCACTGTCATCACCTCCATCATCATAAATACTCCACACCACCATCATCATCATGAGTTAACTTCCATCTTCCATGCTAACCTCAGTCAGTCAATTTGATGGAATCTGATCAGCCAAAGGACGTAGCACTCCCTATTTGTTTAGTCATGGCTTCTACAGCTAGATGCCCTTCCTAACAGCAACCATGGAACCCCACCATGAAAGACTTTCCTGAACACCAAGGACAAGGACCCAGGTCTATACTTAGAGTGATACCATACACTCTTACCATATTTGCAACTTTCACCCACCTTTCAATAAATTCACTCGAGGACAGTACTTCCATCATCAAGCTCACTTTCCTTTTCAAGTGAAACTTGAAAAGGTCAAAGAGAGCTCTACGAAAGAGGAATGTCTCTGTCCTCATGCCTTTCTATCTCATTCACCAGACAACCTCTTTCACCACATCCACCAGGTAAAAGAAAACTGCTTTACCTGCCAGATTAAAGGAGGGTAACTGAGCAATCATCACTATGGGCTCAGCTGATTGATGAATCTGCCCCACATGTGACAATAAGCTGTTCAATGTAACTCCACAAGCCAGCAATGAATGAGTGTATGTAGAACAGTTTCAATGCTCTGTGCAAACCTCTGACAAGTAATCTGGCAGCACATTCATGCTTCTAGAGTGTATCCTGAACTGGCAGCACCCCTCTGTAGTGCTGCCATGCCAAGGACATCTGGAAATTATTCATAGCAGTACCCAACCGGAAAGTCCTCAGGAACAGACTAGCCAGTTTGTTTTTGTTAATGTTTAGAGTCTTTCTGAGAATGTTGTGACACTTCCTCACCACTAATCCCCTGTATATTGCTCAAGTGGAACATCTACTGATCCCATTGCCTGACTTGTAGAGAACTGTGAGCACTTAATGGCACTCTAAGCACCAGATATCCAATCTCAGTCTTTCCTTCACCCAGGACTGCCACTCTAGAACTCACACACACTCACCATCCAGAAATTGTTGGAGGTAGTGCAAACTCAGGTCTTGTGGTGCTGATGATGATGATGGTGGTGGGGATCAAAGCAATGGGAGAAGTCGTGGTGATGATGGTGCTGATGATGATAACGTTCAAAATGGTGGAGCTGACATTGGTGATGACAATGATGGTAGGGATATTGATGATGATGATGATAATGATTGTTGAGGAAGAGGCAGAAAAGACATTGGTGTTATGATGTCCTTCTAATCAATGTCAGTGATAATGATGATGATGACAATGACAACGACAATGATGATGATGATGAATTGAGAAGAGTAAGTTTTTTTTTTGCATTTTTGTCATTTCTCAACTTGCAATAGAGAAGTGAAAGTCCATAAAACAAATTTCCACTTCCTAAATAAATATTTTCACCCAAAAGTATCACACACACATATATAAAATGAATACAGTCACATATTTTCCTTACTAACACAACAAAAGCCTATATACATTCATATTTACTTCAAGATGGCATGTGTGAGAATTTGTGAGTTTTCAATGGTTTTATATTTGAGTTGAAAGAAAACCTTTTTGTTAAATGCATTACAATAATTTACTGATTACTTAGTTGACCTCATTAACAGTGAAATCAACTACACCTTCTCTCTATGCATTCATTACTTTCTGACAAATTCTCTTTAGTACCTAAGTGTAAGCATGGCTTATGATTAAGAAGTTTGCTTTGTAACCATATGGTTTTAGGTTCAGTCCTATGTTTTGCTACCATGCATTTTGTACACAAGCATCATACAATCTACTTTCCACTCAGAGAGAAGATGCCTTTGCTACCTCTGGCACCTTCACTCAAACTCTTGTGAGTGGATTTGGTAGGCAAAAACTGAATGAAACCCACCATCATCGTCATTGCCATTGTTGTCATTGTCATTGCTGCTGTCACCATCACCATCACATCACTGTCATCACCACCATCCCCATCCCCAGCAGCAGCACCATCACCCCCACCACCACATCATCATTGTTATTTAATGTCCATGTTTCATACTGGTATGAGTTGGACATTTTGACAAAATCCTGTGGATCCAAAAACTGCATTGTACTCAAATGTTTGCTTTGGTAAGCTTCTGTGGCTAGATGTCCTTCCTGACACCAACCACATTACAGCATGCACTCAGTGCATTTTTTCCATTACACCTGCATTTATAAGGTTGCTATACAGCCTGCAAGACTAAGATCTCTTATGACTGAGTAGGACTACAGCAGAGGGGAGAAGGCTACTTTGTGTTAGAATAGGAGAGGTCAAAGTGTGAGAATAAGACCAGAACAGACCAGGTTTCATGTTGTTGCAGAGTCGCATGATGACATCACCAACAGTGAAGTTGGGTGATTTCCCAAAACATATTAACCTGAGTAAGAAATATGTGTAAAAAGGTCAAAAAGGTCAGGGAGCTTTTTTTTCTCTGATGGTAACAACGGGATTCTATCTCTCAGTAGAAAGTAGATCATATGATATTTGTTACAAAGTGCAATATTGCATTGGAGAAAAATGTAGATGTTAATCTTGGAGAATATAAGAAGATTGAAAAGAAATGGGGTGAGCATACTCCATGAAATATGTAATGTTAATGTGCATCAATGAGAGAACAAATGACCTGATAGAAAAAGTGGTAAAAAAAGGTAAAGTCACCTTCTTGAGTCATACAGACTCATAAGGGCTGGTTTCCTGGTTTCATGGTGTATATATTCCACATCTGGATGGGATGCCAGTCTATCTTAGGATTATTCACTTTTGCCAGCTGAGTGGACTGGAGCAATGTGAAATGAAATGTTTTGCACAAGAACACAACACATCACCCAGTCCAGGAAGTGAAACCACAATCTTACGATCATGAGTCCAACACCCTAACCACTAAGCCACATGCTGCCACTAAAGAGAAAAAGTGGATGCAAGAGGAATTAGATGTGGTTAGTACAAGGGAGATGGCTGAAGGACAAAATCCATTTTCTGTCCCACAAGTTTGCACAGCATCTTCTCTCTGACTTTTCTACTACAAACATTACAGCCTCTGCTCTTTAGAGCTGGCTGAGTTCATGACTAGAGCCTTCTCAGCAGCATTATAGCACTGCCCCCTGGCAAATCAATGCACTGGGCCCTATAGTATTTTTTATAGATAGCATCCACATTGGGTCTCAAGACTAATGAGGCCCTCAGGCCTTTCCAGAATGCAGCCATCTAGAATTTCATCCCTGTCCATATCTTTTCCACAGGCATTGACTTGCAAAGGTTCAAGAGGAATATTAACAGTATTAATTTCACAAATCTATGAAGTTGCCCATGAAGGCCATGGGCACTGCCCATTCTCCTACCTCCACCAAAAACAAAATGAATACTTGATGTGTATGGGAGATAATACCTGGGTATAGAAGTACCAGGAATTCAAATAGGAGAAATCTACAGAAGAGGGAAACCCCAGGAAGTTTTGGAAAAAAGTGATGAAGATTGATTTCAAGTAGTTGAACCTCATACGGATGACAAAAGACCGTAAAAGTGGCAAAAAACTGTGCTGAAGAAGACTCATCAAAGCTATGTAAGCATGGAAGAAACCAAACATCATGATTGTGGAAGTAATGGTGGAGGGATCAATGGCAATGATGATAATGGTAACGATGATGATGGTGGTTGTGGTGGTGGTGGTGGCAATGAGGATTTCTTTTCTCACAGAAGAATTAAAAAATAAAATACACTTGTGATGAGACTCTTTAGATCCTACCATACATACATTATTTTTCTTGCACTTAAATCATTAAAGATTTTTATGACCTTATTCAACTTTTAAGCCGCACTACTGAAACAGTGAAATATTCTCAGGTTCTGAATTAATCAAATATTAATGAAAACTATTAAGACATCACACAAGAAAAACATATTTTCAATAAATTTGCAAAATATTTATTTTCTAGATATCAGATTTCAGCTAGTTTCTGCTACATTCTTTATTGATTGGAAAATATTTAATCCATTATTTCTAAATATTTAGATGGAATTCAAATAAAACTCAAACATACCAAGTTTCAAATATTTATTAAAAGAGAAAATGAAAGAAAAAAAATCTAATCGATTACTGAGAAACATCTAGACAAAGAAAATTTGGGTTGGTCCTGTATTTCTTAAGTTATTTAGGTCATTACTAAGGCTGATGAAATAATTTCAATAACAACAATGACAGCAACAACAACAACAACAACGGTTTCAAATTTTGGTACAAGGTGAGCAAGTTCAGGGAAGGGGATAAGTTACATCAGACCCCAATGTTCAACTGGTACTTATCGACTTTGAAAGAAAGAAAGGCAAAGTTGACCTTGGCAGAATTTGAACTCAGAACATAGCAACAGGTGAAATACTGCTAAGCATTTCGTCCAGTGTGCAAACAACTCTGCCAACTCACCGCCTGCTGCTGCTGCTGCTACTACTGCTACTGCTGCTGCTACTACTACTACTACTACTACTACTACTACTATTACTGCTGCTGAAAGGCAAAATTGACCTTGGTGGAAACTGAACTCAGAACATAGCAGCAGACAAAATACCACTAAGCATTTCACCTGGCATGCTAATGATTCTGCCAGCTTGCCACCCTAATAATAATAATAATAATAATAATAATAATATAATAATAATAATAATAATAATAATAATAACAACAACAAGCTTATTGAATACAGTGCTCAGTGTATTATAAATTGTCATAAAAAAGGTAAAGGAGGAGAGAAAAAGCAGCAATAATCCAAGTAAAGAATGACCATAATGAAAGCTAAAATAACATGTGTAATAAACAGAATAAAATGCAAAAACATGCAAAAGTGAACATTAGAGTCACAAAGAGGAAATAGGACAAAGGTACATCAGTGTAGTGCTGGAAGCATGGAAGAATGCAGAGTTCTGACAGGTAACAAGTGCTTTGACTATTCCAAGTGTAATAAAATATTTCCAAAAATTATGGATGCTGTACTGTGTTTTGGTTTTATAAGCAAGTCCTCAGGTGGTAGAGATATTAAATCCAAAATGTAGTCAAAGTTGTTGGAAAGATGGTGGATAATCTTGAAGGCTTCTACCAAGTCTGTTGCTAGATGTTGAAACTTCAAGGTGTTGATGTCCAAAGAAGCAACACATTCAAGGTATGGTAAGTGACTGACAGAGGAGGGTATCTGCCTCGTTCTACGTATCTGGACAGTTTCCAGTACAGTGATATTCTAGACAAAATGGGGTTCCAGACTAGAGATTTAAACTGTAAGTTTGGTGGTGTAATTGTAAGTTTAACCATAAAGAATTTTAAATAGATAGCCAGTGAATGGCTGAGTTATGTGAAGACAACCATTTTGACAATTTTAGAATTTTAGAAATGTATTTAGTCCAATGCAGATCATTGTTGACATATAATACCTAGCAGACTTCTAAAGATTGGTATTGTGAAGGGAGTGGATAAATTCCAGATTTTTCCACCAAAAGTGTGTAGTGATGCATTTAATCAGCTTGAATTGTCAGTCACATATCCATTGTTGTGCTGTGTCCAGGTCAGATCACAGGGAAGATCTATAGAGTATAGCTTGTTTTTTTTTTTCTTTTTTTAGGTTGGGGGTTCCAAAAGGGGTTTCAGGGAGTTGTGTTCCTGCTTTTCTGAGCTAGTTTTCCATCACATTTCTTAAAAATTGTGGTAGAGGCCTTGGTTTTGGGACCACTCATGTCTAGAAACTAAGGTTGGAAGTAAGCAAGAGCATGCTCCCCATAGAAAATCCAGCTCCCAAAACGCCTCATGATAACAAGGAGAATGGGCACCAGCCAGTCCAAAGGTTGGAGTAGGTTGCACCTGCCTGCCTCAGATGGTATGGCATTGAGGTAGATTCAGCCACCCCCGTTAACGGGGACAAAACCCAGATTTATAACACTGGATGATGATGATGATTTTGTTGGCACAGACATGGATATGCGGTTAAGAAGCTCACTTTGAAACCACATGGTTTTAGGTTTGGTTCCATTGTATGGATGCTGTTGGTTGGTGCCCTTTATTATAGCCATTATTAGTGAAATTCATCAACCAATATCATATATTGGTAGATGAAAACTGGAAGAAGCCCATTGTACATCTATAAATATATGTATTTTTGTGTGTATATGTGCACTTGCACATGTGTGTGTATAACTGAATGCATATTTTCTCTGTCTTTACATGTGTGTATTAATTGTAACTAAAAAGTTCTTACTGTCCCTAAAATTTCCTTTGCTTTGTATCCTACTGTCTTAAGATGGGTTATTAATAAGAGATATTAAACAGCATAATCATAGTTAACACTAGCTGAACAAAACAAAACAAAACAAAGGACATGATGGTCAGTGTTGGAATAACAAAGGTTTGTTTAATGGGACAATAACACAGACCCACTAAAACACATTATCGTAAAGAGCCAGATTTCTCTATAAAAATACAGATTTACCAGTCGAGACTGATTTACTTATAAAGATAAGCATTTTCTTTTCGTGACAGAAATGATGATTATTTGGAGCCCTAAATTTTGCTATAGTGACACAGATTTCCCTATAGAGGCACAAATAATTCCATAGCAAATCCCCCCACCCTGCCAAAAAACAGCAATAATTCACTCTTACAAAACCACTGGTTAATTTTATCTATGAAAGCCAATTCTACAAAATTTAATGTTTTCCTTCTTTGTAGTAAGTCACCTCTTTAAAATATGTTGTATTCTAAGTACAGCAACACTTGTTGTTTTCTGTAAGAGAAGCAAGAGGTGTGCAATTACATTCTTTTGCTGTTGATCTATAGAGGTATAAACCAATATTTAGCTGGGTTCAGGCCAAAGATAAGCATCATTTCAAGCAAATTATTCCATCAGATATACATCACCTGATCTTAGCTATTTACTTGAAACAAACACCTCACCCCAACCCCCTCAGAAAAAAAAACACATGAAATGGTTTCATTTTTATTTTCCCTTTTTATTTATTATTTATTTTTGAACCAGTTGAAATAGGAAATATTTTAAGTGTACCATCTAGAACACTATTTCTTCTTATCAGCATTGTTGATAGAGATTTTCCCTGTTTAGACCAACCTAACTGGCATATATTGTTATAGAGTAGAGGTTGGAACCAACTAAAGAATTTGGCAGAAGTTCATACTTATTTTTTTTTATGGTGATTGTAAATAGCATTTGCAAAAGCAAAACAACTTTATTTTCTTTCTTTTTTTTTTTCTTTTTGATAACACATCACTTATGAAGAGTCAGTGTAAGTTTAAGCAGAAGGGATAACTGTGTTTGATACAAACATTATGTATGCTTGAATTAATGTATGTATAATTTTACTATTACTATATATAAATGTACATGTATTATAATGGTGTAACTGATGCACACACATGTAAGTAGGCTTGCATGCATATATGTACTGGTTTATTCATGTGTAAGATTCTCTGCTATAAATATATTTGTACACATACATGCATGCAGAAGTACATGTAAACCAATACTTAATTTTACCCTATCTCTGTGGAAGAAATTCATTATAATGAAGCTTATTATTGAAGCAACTTAACAGGCAAAAATAAAATAATTAAACAAAAAAAAATTCACCTTGCATGGTTGTCTCTTAAATTTCCTGCTAAAATTTGAATCTCCTTATAAGGATCCATTTCATTGCACAAAAGAAAGCAATCAGTCACACTTGGTTTGCTTTTGTGTTCTGGAGTGCTTGCTCATGCTACATCATACTATTTGGGTAGTAATTTCTTAAAATAGAGTAATTAAAAAAAATTAATTCATACATTTGTTATCTCATCATATCATGTAAATTTATGGCAGTATGATTAGATACCAAACTAAAAATTATAAAAAGAGTAGAGAGAGGAGGAGAAAAGAAAAATGTTCTTGTGAAATCATTAGGACTTGCACTGCTGACTTTAAAAACATAAAAATAGGAAAAAAAAAATACTTAATCACTATTCATATCAAGAAAACAGCATTGGATTCTCTGTAAACATGAGAGGCACTCAACTAGAGCCCTCCAAACCACTTATAATGTTTGGTCTCTAGAACAAGACTGGCCCTTCTTTTCAGGGAGAGAAAATATTTCAACCCCTATAAAGTATTGTTCTCACATCAAGGACAGTACTGCTGCTATGCATACAGACATGTTGGACTACATCCAGAAGAAGACCACTTGATGAACTGGCATTCAATCACTAATGGACATGCTCCAGCTTCTGGCCCACAAGTGTGCAGTCTCCCCCACCAACTCTGTATCTTCTATTGTTACTTTAATGGCCTACATTCCTTGAAGCTGGATTATCTTGTACCTCTTCACTCAGGTACTTGTCTTTCCACCTGTCGTCACCTCATCACCCTTGTTGTGTCTAACCCCAACAGCCCTATCTATACCCATTCCTTTTTCCCTAGAACAAGAACCCTCTGAAATCTCTTCTCAGCTCAGGTATTTCTTGCTGGTGTTGACTTGTAATAATTTAAATATAACAGTAACAGCATTAATAGACCTGCAAAGGCTCTATGAGACACATGAGATTGATGTAAAGGGTCCAGGGACAATATCTTGTTCTAAACTCAGCAAGTAAAAATTTTTTAAATACCAACTGAAGCCTTGTGATTGAATTTGGTGGGTGGAAGTTCCCATTTTGTGTGTACATGTGTGTGTAAGTATTTGTGCTTCCTAACAGAGAGGAGAGAGTCAATCTAACAAAATAAAACAAGTGAGCGTAATGATTCTAATCTGGCATAGACATGTAATAAAATCATGGAAAATAATGAAAAAAAAAAATACTGTTTAGGTGGACAATTTTTGGTGTTGCTCAACAGCCACATTCCCCAGCTTCTGGCCCACAAGCATACAGTCTTCTCTGTCTTTCTTTTCTATTGCTACAATAATGACCTCTGTTGCCACTATAAAAGCCATTATCCATCAAAAGACAGTTAATTTATCTGAACATTTGAAACACGAAGTTGAGGAAGTTACTCAAATGTTTGCTGTATTTTGTGGGTAATTCTAAAAGTTCAAGAAATAGTCTAATTTCAATAGCATTCAGATAACAGGGTAATGTCAGCAAATGCTGACATCCAGTCTGTATCAAACACATTTGGAAAGTATTAAAGAAAGATGTAGATATCCACTAAATTTAGTTTTTAATGTAAGTGAACTTGAGCTGTTTTCCAAGCAGTTAGCATCTTAAGTTTATATCTTAAAGGAGGAAATACAGTAAAATATGATATGACATGGGGAGCAAATGTTATTGGAAGATTGAAATTTAAGTCATTTCTTGTTTATCATTCTGATATTTCAAGAGCAATGAAAGGTATCTATAAATCTAGTTTGCTTGTTCTGTGGAAATCTAACAGAAAGCTTAGATGACAGAGGATTTGCTTACTGAAAAGTTGAACATTTCTGCTTTGTTGTCAAACATTACTCTAAGAAGCATTTTAACCCCAAAGCACTTCTGGTCTTGACCATCCTTCAAATTTTGATTCCTTTCTAAATGTATGAATCTATTGAAATTATTTTCATTTGTTTAAACATAAATACATCACAAAAGCTTAGGGATCAGTAGTCATTTATGTCTTCAAGGAATATTACCTAGAAGAATTTTGAAGAACAAAGTATATTATCTTAAAAGTCAGTTGATTATAGTGAAGGTGCAGAGCTTAGTGGTTAGTGTGTTGAACTCATAAGTGCAAGATGGTAATTTTGACTCTTGGACCTGGTAGTGCATCATATTCTGGAGCAAAATACTTCATTTTATGTTGCTTCAGTTTATTCAGTGGTAAATGAGTGATCCTATGAAGAACTGGCATCCCATTCAGAGTAAATGTGATTTTGGTCTCATATGCCATGAAAACTTGGTAACTTAGTCCTATGAGCCTTAGAACTCAAGTCTGTAATGTCCAGAGGATGATTATGATGATGATGATGATGATGCATCAGTCTGTCAAAGAATTTTAGAATAATTACTGTATTATGCATGCAATAAAAAAATATAAAAGATGCTTGTTAAACATATATGCTCCATTGCAATTTGGAAAAAATTGCAGCCAGATGTAGTTAAAAAAGGTCAAAAGATAGGGGATGAAATGGTCTCAGTCTGTAATAACTTTGTACAAATAGTATGGAAAGTAACATTTGAAGAAGTCAATGCAGGTGGTATTTAGGATTTATTCCATGCTAATAATGGACTCCTCCCTATAAAGATGTTAAGGAGTTAACAAAACCAGTTTGTTACTCTATGTTCAATGATAACAATGACATTACATTACCATTGTCTGGCAGAATTCTTGCTTCTGTTATCTATTATTCTAAAGAACCCTCATTAGTTTTTTTATAAATAATTCTGTAAGTTACTCTCTCAATAACCTCAGTGTTGAAAATGATGCAAGAAGCTTCTAAATATTAGATTCCTTGAAAGACTACAAACATCATGGAATGGTGTTTTCACAGCCATGCTCTTTCTAAATATGATCTTGCAGAGTTGTTGACTAGGCCCAGATCAGTCTTAGTCAAATAGATCTTCACTCAAAGGCATTTCAGATGTGGTCATTCTGTCTGAATTTCCAATAGCAGTTGTGTATCAAGAAACATATCCAGCATGCCCTTCCTTTTTAAGAGAGTTAAGTGTGGTTTGAGGGAGATTTAGTTGTTATTCTAGTAGAATAAGTATCCAGTAAGGGTTCCCTTGATGGTTCATGTAGATTGGATATAATTCAGTGGGATATATAGCCAATATCTGATAAGGATATTGGCTATGGTGACACATGAAGAAGGGCATGATGTGAGGTCTTAGGATCTGGTCAATGTAGCACTGCGCTGTGATGCCATTCCCTCTGCCTGCACCAACATTTTGGAACACATGGGGCTCAATTCTCTGATTCAGGCCTCTAGAACCCCAAACCATGATGCTTTGGCCACGTGTCTCTCTCCATGACACATGTGTTTCTGTAGCCATACCCTTCCTATGCTATACCCTCACTCTGCCATCCGAGGTGGAAACGCAGTATCGGCTCTTGTCAGAGAAGACTATCAACTTCTATTGTTGATACCACCAATGTCAGTTCTGTATAGCCCACTGTAGTCGTGTCTGATGGCAATGCAGGTTGTTGGCAGCCAGTTGATGTTGTACTGTGTCATTACTGATGGGTTGCTGTCCAGTGCCAATGGTTTCATGAGCTGTCATACTAGCTGGTCTGAAGCAATCAAGAAGGTGCTGCAGGTGGATGAAGCAGTCCTGCCTGGGCGTGGTCGCCCAGGGACGCCCTCTGCAGACACAGTCTGCAGTGTTGTATTACTATTGCAGGTGATGGTGCAGACATGGACATTGTAAGCTTTCACAACAACCAGAGCACACTGCCCTTCTTGCAATTGGCCAATAGTTTGTTCTCTCTGCACTGCTGACAATCGGGTCATACCTGATGTATCCAAATTATGAATGCTAGAAACAAATACCCATAACCTCCACAAGATGTATGTGCATTTCGGTTTTCATGACAATTGTTTGCGACTGCCACCCATGGCATTCAACGCAGCTGCGTCTTGGTGTCTCGTTTCAGGGAAGTTGAAAAGTTACCTGCAATTTGGGTCTCAGCCATAAGCCAGTATGTCTTGGAATATTTACACTTTCATCCCTGAAATAAATTTTCAGAATTTACCATATAAAAATGACATTTGAAAAAATCACATTTCTTTTGCAGTTCAGTGTATGCAATAATGAACTGAATGCTGTTTGCCTCTATATCTATTACATTAATCTTATCAATTAAAAGAGACTGCTCTTGTCCAGTAACAAGGTGTTTATCAAATCACTCCTCTCCACCACCACAAACTGAAGTGATGGAGTCAGTCTCTCATTACTTGAGTGAGTGTCAGTAGAGACTGATGATTCTTCCTTGCAACCTCAGATCAACAAATGATTCCCTGGCAAATGTCTTAAAAAGCGCTCACTACTGTGATCAGCTTTAGGCAGTTCTTTGCAGATGCAGGGTGAATTGCACACCCACTAGCCATACATTCAAATTTTGGCACAAGACCAGCGGCTTTGGGATAGGGGTTAAGTTGATGACACTGACCCCCAGCGCTCAACTGGTACTTATTTAATTGACCCCATGCATATTTAATATCACTTTGAGATTAGGCTCACAAGGGATTTTTTGGCAGCTTGAGATGAGGATTGCATTGACACGTTTTTGTTTATCATTTAACTTATCAGGATTCACTCCCTTTTCCCTCCCAAAGCCAATTTCCTGTTATACATTTCAAAATGATACCTATAATAGTCACCAACACCAAAACAATAACAACAAAAATGATAATAACTCAAAAACAATAACAAATTGTGGCCAAAATGTCATGATGCATGATGGCTGTTAAATATTTCATTTAAAATTTATATTTGCATATTCTTCAGTCCTGAAGTAAAATGGGGCTAACCCTTGAGATCAGGATAACAAAGTTGTTAAAGCCATCTTTGAATTGATTACTTAATTTGGATAGGGTTAAACTTCTCCTCCATACAAATAATTCCTTCTAGTTTTGGTATGAGACCAGTAATTTTAATGGGAGGGACTAGTCAATGACATTGCTCCCAATACTCAACAGTACATATTTTATCAATCTTGAAAGAACAAAAGGGCAAGTCAATCTCAACAGAATAATATTAGCCTTTTGCTGTGAGGCTAAATACTTTCAAAGCATACCTGCATATTGTAAACATTAAATATAATTCATAACACAGAAGGTCGTTTTATGACTGAGATAAGACACAACTTGCAAGTGTTGTCTCTTGATTCTAGATTATAATAGAATATCATATAAATACTTTGTGCAACTCTTATCCACCAAATTTTTTATGCTGTTTATTGAAGAGAGATATTACCAACTACTTTGGCATGCTACATCAATCACTGACTGCCTTTGCTTATTTATTGTGGAATGTTTCAATCAGATCACACATTCATATATCAATTCTTTGAAATGCCATATATTTCTATATGATTTATACATTATTTATTTATAAAAATGTTATTAGCAGAGATTGAGTTATATCTCTCATGGACTTCCTCTCTACATTGATTAGTCTTAGTTCTTGCCAAGTAGAATATGCTTTACTGATGAGTTCTAATGAGACAAAAACATGCTCATCATTTTCCTCATTTGACTTTAAAGACCAAATCTATTCTAATATGCATTGTGAATATTGTTAAAAAATTATGCTAGTGGAGGATCTGCCTGGGGTTAAAACAGTAGTAATGTCAAACAGCCATAGTGATGTTGCGATAAACATATTTTCTTAGTATAGTTACTACTTTCATCTCTTATTGAGATTTTGTAACTAGCTACTTTGCTCGTTGAAAGACCAGTGAGTGATCGTCACTTAGTTTACTATAAATTGTGAGTTGGAGCAAATTCTTATTTCTAGTGGTTGGGTGTTCATGACTGAAGACAGGCACAAGTAGCCCAAAAACGTTCAGTCTCGTGATCCTGTCATCTGCTAGAAGATGGTAGGGGTTCACTCCCTTACTTGCAATATATACAGAGTACAGGTTGCACTAGTAACCAGTTGGCAGAGGATCTGCCTGAGGTTAAAATGGAGTAACGTTGAACAGCCATATTGATGTGGCAATTAACATTACTGTGTAGATATGCATACATACACACACACATAAATGTACATATGTATGTGTATATATAAATATATGTATGTGTGTGTGTATATATATATGTATATGTATATATCTGTCCTCATTCTTGTTAACTCTCACTCTCTCTGAGTCTCTTCCTCTCTCTGGCCTAGTGACCATGGACCGCCTCTACAGCAAGACATCTGTTTCTGCCTCTCTGTCACACTCTGATCTTTCATCATCTGATACAAGATCACCTCCTCCAATGCTCCCTCCCTTCTCAAAGTCTCTTTGTCTTGCGAAGTAACTCAGTGACTCTGCAGGTGCAGGTGCCACAAAAAAAGTACCCAGTCCAAAATGTAAAATGGTTGGCATTAGGAAGAGCATCCAGCTGTAAAACCCATGCCAAAACAGACCTCTCCTGTGTGAGTGCCATGTAAAGAGCACTCAGTTCATTATACAAAGTGGTTGGTGTTAGGAAGGGCATCCAGACATAAAAACCATGCCAAAACACACTCAGAATCATGGTGCAGGCTCCTGCCTGGCCAGCTCCTGTCAAACCATCCAAACCATGCCAGTATGGAAGGAAGAAATTAAACGATGATGATGATATATATATCATTATTACTAATATATATAAGGGCCATGAGTTGGCAGAATTGTTATGTGCCAGGCAAGATACTTAGTGGCATTTTTACCAGTTTTATGTTCTGGGTTCAAATGCTGCTGAAGTTGACTTTGCTTTCCATCCTTATGGGGTCAATAAAATAAAGTACCAATCAAATGCTGAGGTCAATGTAAACAACAAAATATGCCTTGTGCCTATAGTAGAAAGGATTATTACTAACATATATGCATGTGTGTATGATGGACTCTTCTGTTGCAGATGACAGATGAGGACTCCAGAATTTCTTGTTGAGTAACCTGCAGAGATGATTTGTTTACAATGATCAAATGCTTGTGCAATGCATCAGCTGGTTCTCACCACCATCAAATCAACATTGCCTGTATAAGTGTATGGTATGCCACATGTCAGCTGTTGAAGTGATCACAGAACAATGTGAAATGAAGTGTTTTGCTGAAGAACACAATGCACCACCAAGTCTGAGAATCAAAACCACAATCTTGTGATTGGGAGTGTGTCACTCGATCCACTAAGCCCATGCAACTTCACAAATATATATATATATATGTGTGTGTGTGTGGTGTGTGTGGAGGCGCAAAAGCCCAGTGGTTAGGGCAGCGGACTCACGGTCGTAGGATCGCAGTTTCGATTCCGAGACCGGGCGTTTTGAGTGTTTATTGAGCAAAAACACCTAAAGCTCCACAAGGCTCCGGCAGGGGATGGTGGCGATCCCTGCTGTACTCTTTCGCCACAACTTTCTCTCACTCTTTCTTCTGTTGGCCTGCTCGCTTAGCCAGCAGGGTGGCGTCATTTAAAGGCTAAAACAATGCGAAGCGCATTGTGACCAGCGATGTGTAGCAACATCTGATAGCCTGGTCGGTCACGGTGATATATGTGTGTGTGTGTGTGTGTGTGTGTGTATGTGTGTGTTTGTACCTCCTTGTCTTGATGTCATGTGACTGTTGGAAATAAGTGTTAACACCATGCATGCAGTATTATTCGTTTCCTATCTTCTTGCGAAAACATGTCCTGCCATGAGGAAGTAATATCTTGTTTAGAAACGAGAGAGGGTTGGCAACAGGAAGTGCATCCAGCTGTAGAAAATCTGCCTCAGCAAATTCTAACCCATGCTATGATGAGAATGATGATGATAATGACAATGATGATGATGGCATTAATGATGTTGTTGGTGATGATGATGATGATGGGGATTATCTTCGCATATTCCTTTGTAGAAAATTAATTATGAGGCAGCATGAAATTTTGTCAGTGACCAGGTTGTGGTTTCAAAGCGACGAAAATATTTTGACATAAATTTAAATGCTGAAGTGAATCTAACAGTTTTTGTATTTTTTAAACAGCTTATAAGCACCTTCCACACTGCAAACTAATTATGGTTTCATACAGAGTCAAGAGTCCACAAATTTTGGAGGAAAATACATTACTTTACAAGTACTTATTTTATTATGATTTCAAATGACTGGAATGTAAAGTGAAATTGAGCACCAATCAAACCCACTTGACCCGTTAGAAATAGCAGCAAAATTTCTTTGTAAATAAAGTGTGTCTCTGCTGACTAATTAATAATAAAACACATATCAAAATGCAAAAAAAAAAGTATGTATAGTTACGCACATGTTAACTCATAAAGACATCCACGTTTCCTAATTCATATACAAACATGTACACACTTTTTTATATACAACTTATTTGCATCTGTCTTTTATTATTGAATGCCATTATACCTAGATATGTATGTCTCTAAGTGCCTATTTCTCTCTCTCTTTCTCTATCTATCTATCTATCTGCCTGCCTACCTACTAATCTATCTGTTTATCTAGCTATCTGTCAATCAGTCAGTTTGTCTGTCTGTTTATCTATCTATCTGTCTGCCTGCCTGCCTATCTATCAATCTATCTATCTATCTACCTGTCTGCCTACCTACCAATCTATCTATCTGTCTGTCTGTTTATCTGTCAGTCTACCTTTCTACTGATCCATCCATCCATCCATCCACGCAAACATATTTAGTCACTCTACCTTACCTTATACACACTGGCTCTGTCACATTATCATCAGTGCACTCAATGTTTGTTCCACATATTTTCACATTCATTATCAAGCTGTGACATCCACATTTTCACTACTCCCACATACCTTTCCATTAATTTCACATGGAGTCTCTGCTGACATCTGCATGCCAGCAGCTTCCTCAACATAATTTCAGATCTAGTGCTTGCATGCCCAGTCGGCAGAATTCTTTCTCTTCTCTTTTCACCTGGTGTGATACTAAATGAACACATGGTAGTGGTGATTATGATGGCGAGGGAAGTGGTGGTAGAGATAGTAATAGTGGTGGTAATAATAGTGTTGGTGGTGGTGATGATATTGGTAATAATGGTGGTGATGGTGATGGTAGAGTTGGTGATGGAGGTGGCATTGGTGGTGGTAGTAATAGTAATAGCAATCATAGTGATGTTGGTGAGTATAGTGTGTTGTAGGTAAAAGAGAAGATAGAGTCACGAAAGGGAATGTGGAAGAACTTTAGTTTCTCTCTCTATTACACACACACACACATAGAAGGTGCAGGAGTGGGTGTGTGGTAAGTAGTTTGCATACCAACCACATGGTTCTGGGTTCAGTCCCACTGCGTGGCACTTTGGGCAAGTGTTTTCTACTATAGCCTTGGGCTGATCAAAGCCTTGTGAGTGGATTTGGTAGACGGAAACTGAAAGAAGCCCATCATATATATATATACATATATATATAATATATATATATATATATATATATATATATATATATATATATATACATACATACATATGTATGTGTGTCTGTGTTTGTCCTCCCACCATCACTTTATGCACCCATAACTTAGCAGTTTGGCAAAAGAGACTGATAGAATAAGTACTAGGCTTACGAAGAATAAGTCCTGGGGTCGATTTGCTCAACTAAAGCTGGTGTTCCTGCATGGCCACAGTCAAATGACTGAAACAAGTAAAAGAATAAAAGAATATATATATATATATTAGGTTGTCAAGTATGAAATTTGTAGAAAGGAAAAAATGTTTGCGAATGTTTTATAAATACAATGAATAGTTTTATTCATCAAAGTATGCATCCATACTGTCAATACACTTTTGCCATTTCAGCGGTAGCTTATCCAGCCCGGAACTGTAAAAGCCTGGCAACCTAGAGTCAATAAAATCTTGGAAGGCCTGTTTTACAGCATCATTGGAATTAAATTTTTTTCCTATCGAAAAGTTATCCAAATTCTGGAAGAAGTGGTAGTCAGTGGGGGCAAGATCAGATGAATATGGTGGATGATGGAGAACTTCCAACTCCAACTCCTGTAGTTTTGCCAATGTCATTTTTGCGATGTGTGGTTTGGCGTTGTCTTGCAATAAAATAGGAGTGAATCTGTTGACTAGCCTAGGCCGTTTTTTTTTGTAAGTTTCTGCATTATTTGGTTCAGTTGGCTGCAGTATACTTCGACCGTGATGGATCACACCTGTGCCAGACCACCAAACACACACCATCAACTTCTTTTGATGAATTTTGCTTTTTGGACTGTGTTTTGGTGGCTCGTCTTTGTCCAAACATTATGCAGAACGTTTACGGTTGTTGTATTGGATCCATTTTTCATCACATTACAATTCAATTAAAAAATTATTCATTTTTGTGGCGATAAAGCAGCATAATGCTGATTCTGATTTTCATTGAGTTCATGTGGAACCCACTTATCCAACTTTTTTCCTTTACCGATTTGGACTAGGTGAGTCAATATTGCTTGCTGGTAACACCAAACAACAATGATAATTTATGGGCACTTTGAAATGGATCTGACTTGACGAGATTATGATTCTGAAATTTTTTTCAGAATCATAATCTCTGTATTTTTCCGCATATTTTGAAAAAAAAAAAAGAATTATGAAAAAAAGTTAAAAATGAAGGAAATGGGGTTGGGAGTGAGCGTGGAAATGTAGAAATGTCGATTTTTGCCAATTTTTTTGCAGATTCGTTGGAGCTTTGTCGTTTGACCAACAGATTAAAAAAAAATTTTTGGTAACTAAACACTTTCAAACTTCGTATACTTCACATAAAACATCTTTTACTCTTGGCGTTGTTGAGAAAATTCTGTATTTTGGAAGTTATTTCTTGTTAAAGTTGTCGTATTTCGCTAATTTCAACCAACGACGTGTATTCAGCTGAATAAAATTACTGCCGTTGTTTGTCAACAACAACAACTATCAGTGGTGTATATTTCGATTGTCACTGTTATTTATGACATTGTTCGTGCATTTGTACTGGTTGTAGCTTTAAGGTTTTAGGGTTAGGGTTAGGGTTTTAGGGTTAGGGTTAGAGTTAAGGTTTTGGTTGGGGTTTTAAGGTTAGAGTTACGGAAAAAAATTTAAAATGAAGCACGAACGATTATGGTGGTGCCATGAAGTAAACATGCTTCAGATACACTCGTTTATTCATACAAAAGCAACTGAGATTAAATATGTGATAAATAACAGTGACAAACAAAATATACACTGCCAGTGTATATTTTGGCTATGTTCCCCATAGCCAAAAAGTGGGGTTTGTGTAAAAAAAAAAAAATTAAGGATGGGTTTGGGGGTGCGGGGGATAGGCGAGAGTCTCACCGAAATTGTTTCTTTCATCAGAGATTGAAACTGTCTTGGTCAGACTAGGTTTTCTGAAACTCCTCTATGTTTTCAGTATAATCTCTTGAGATGTAGTAGAAATTGAATCTCCAAGTAAAACTCGTGTGAATGTACTTTTATTTGAAGCTTTTCATATTTTTGTTTTTGAAAATTCAAGGTATGCACAAGTTTGTGGCTGAGTGTAAGTATAAGAGTGTATCAAACTTGCGAATCCGTTCCGATAAACGCGCGTCAAGGTACACGTACATGAACCAATGTAGATGTACTCAACATGCTAACGGAAATAGTAGCCAAAATTCCCCTCTAAATCACACCTTACTGACTTATAAAGGAAAGGTCATACTGGATAACGTAGTTTTACCTAATGCTTATAAGAAACATGCAATGGTGAAGGCTGGAATGATTCTGATCACAGACCTACTTGAGCAGGACTGAACCGAGATACGAACACATACACGCATGCACATACACACACACACACACATTACTCAATTCACTCTAATCCCAACGTTGATTCTCCTTTGTATAAAATTTATCCTTGCGTCTTGTTTTCATCTTTTCTTTTGTCATTCTGCCATATACACTGACACTTCTGCACAAATCGTGTACGAACACACACACATATAGGTACATACACACATATAAAATCTACAAATACGCATACACGCGTGCACAATATCTAATATTCATTCAATCTGCACCCTCGTGTATATATTTATACTTTTATTACAATGTATGCACAGGAATACCTATGCACATATTTCCATGTATACACATTCACATATTTTTAATTGCTAAATCAGGAAGGAAGCTCAAGGCTCATGACCATTTTCGCAACAAATTGGAGGGTGGAAGGTATCCTCAGAGAACTGGCTGAAATGTTTGTAACTGAACTAGTGCGCTAAAGACGCCGAAGGGCCAGGTGTTGTTAAGCTGGAGACGAGATGTTTCAAATTAATTAATTTCACCCTTCATTATTACGGATATATATATATATATATATATATATACTGACGGAACTCCAACTTCAAAAGAACTTCCCTGATCCAATCGCGTTCTATCTGTCTCGCTTTTACGCCGACTTGAAAAGATACCCTTCCCTCAACTCCACATGTATAAAAAAATAAAAATTTTTTACGGAAAGTGAAGATCTTCAAATATAAACAAAAGCACGTGCTCCATTTTGACGTAAACGATACTCATACCGAAAGTATGCGATATATATATATATATATATATATATATACATACACACACACACATATATATATATATATATATATATATATATATGTATATATATATATATAATATATATATATATATATATATATATATATATATATATATAATCATTATAATAGACATATACATATAGACACAAGTATGTATAAACATACTAATATATTTATAGAGAACGGCTGTAAATGTTTATGTTTGTTATTTAAGAGGCAATTAACCAAGGAACTTTACGGATGCTTATTACGTCTTTTAGTTCTTTCTAAATAAGTGAAAACTCTGTTAAAAAGAACTGTCCCATCATAATTATGAAATAAATTCATAACTGGAGATTTTGCTTTTTGTGTATATTTTTATATATATATATACATTTCTTGAGAAATATTCAAAAATAAACCGAGAAAAAGAAACCGTACTTAAACGAAAAATACAAAAATAACCCAAGTTCTTTCTATAAGCAGCAACAAATTTATGTATTACTATGCGTACTATAATGCTATAAAGAAAAACAAACAAAACATGTACTTTTAAGCTGTTTAGCTCCACGCCAGTCCTCGATTAACCATTAAACGAAATATGCTTGAGTTTAGGGCACCAAGAAAGGCTATGTGCTACAGATTCTTCCAGTGTCAGATTTACCATGCTGTAAATTGTATTTTTTAATGAATTATAAATTTCGAAAATTTGCAGTTTTTCTGTTGTTCTAGTTTATTTTCTATTTGTGTTAAATACATAAAATTTTAACAACTCAAATACAATTAAAATAGGTTATATTGTGGGCTTTGAACTTGGGATTGACTTGAAAGAAATCTGAAATTTTCAACAGTTATTTCACACTTAACAGGAAGATCAAAGGAACAATTCTTTGACCGCGTTTAGGGCAACAGTTGGTTTTAATCTGATCTAGGGTTTAACTAAATAGACATTCCAGGTCCATAAACATTCTGCCGTTTTCTTCGATATAATACAATATCCAATGTGCTCTGCCTTTCTAAAACCGTAGTTTTATTTGAAGAAGATTTTCGATGGGTCGAGCGGCTATGCAAGAGCTTGACGTTTATCAGCTAGGGTATATTTTTGTGTCAGTGTACTGTTTGTATATATATTTGAAAGATTAATATAAATCTCAGAAGTGTTAATTATATACATATATATGTATGTGTGTGTATGTGCGCGCGCTGATGATTTGCAAAGTACTCATCGAGTCCTGTGTGGTTTTGTATATGTTAAGCCCCAAATTAGCTCTCACTGGCGCAGTCGACTTATGAACTAGCCAATCCAGTCATGACACCCCCTCTCCCCGTCTTTTTTTTTGGTATACAAGATCGCATCAACAATTTTTTTTATGAAGGCGTGCAGTTTCATGGAGATTTGGCTGCTATTTCTTGCACGCCGAGCAACCTTGTGTATGAATGGAAACCTCGGAAGTTGTTATAGACTTTTATGTGCGTGTGTTTATTAATTTTGCAGGCTTCAGTATGCATACAACTCAATAGATTTCTGTGCCTGTATTTATGTTTGTGTGTTCCATTTGTGTATTTTACTTATTACAGAACAAAATCTGTGACGTTTGAAAGAGCTGCTGACAACGAAATTTTTGTTACCATTAGCGGCTTGCCTAACCGAAGCGTCAGGTGTACGTGAGGGTACTTGGCTCTGTTGGCATTCCTACAGATGTGTACCTTAGCCTCATCATCGTGCACAGTAATGCTTTGAGCGTGTTGGCTTACTTCTAGAATAAATTCCATTGAACTACGATTGATGTATTTGGTGTTGAATTGATGTTTTTCTTCCTTTTTTTTCTTTCTTCGCTCATGGTTATATTTTCGGATTTATATTTTAATGTGGAATATTTATGTAAAGTATGCGGTAACAATAAATTCATGAAACTGAAAAAGAATAAATAAATAAAAACAACAGGAGAATGCAATTTACAAAAGCGTAATATGCAATAGTAAAATTAGTCAAAAACAAAGAAGAAATACATACTCGTTGTTTGTGTTGTCTATGTGAATGGGTTTTCGCCCACCAACACTATAATTTATGTATGTCGTGTGTTTATGCATGTTTCAATGCTTATTGTGAGGTCATATAAGTTCATGTGTTTCTGCGGTTGCTTTAGTTTTCTGCAAGTTTGTGTAGTTGAAAGCTGTACATGAGGTCTGCATTTGTTACATGTAAATGAAACTAAGTCGAGGGAATACCTTCAAGAAATATTTCAAATTGTGAATTAAATAATTTTCTACGTAGGTCCTCGATGAAGAATGAAATAAATTACATTTGCATGCAGTGGATAACAGCCAGCATTCCTACAGCTGTGCACCCCATCGACTTTGTTTCCTCATAACTTCCAGAAAATTTGATATTTTTTAATAAAATTTCCCACAAATATGCTTCAGATAATGTTAATTCTCATTATATAGTTTCCGAGAGTGAGGTGAAGAGTTGTGGGAAGTTTATACGAGACGGCTTTCTTTACACATAACTTTCAGAAAAATGGGTAACTTTTTTATAAAAATTTTCTATAAATACCTTCCAGAATGTTTTGATTACAAATATATAGGAATTTAATATGAAAAAACAAAGTTGGCGGACTCCTGTACATACATTCTGACACACGTCACATATATCTAGAAAATGAAACTTGAAATTTCAAAACAAATTGTAATACGTGTCAGTATGTGTATGTGCTATTTTACTTGTCACATGAAATTGCGATATAATCGTAATTTACACACTCTGAAAAGTCTCTCTAGAAAATTTCATAAAAAATTATCCATTTTTCTGTAAGTTATGAGGAAAGAAAGCCGTTTCGTGAATTTTCCGAAACTCCTCGGAAACATGTTTTTACAATAAATTCCTATATAATGAGAATCTACACCATCTGAAGCATATTTGTAGAAAATTTCATTAAAAATACCCATTTTCCAGAAGTTATGAGGAAACAAAGTCGGCGGGGTACACATCTGTAGGAATGCCAACAGAGCCTACATAGAGCCTTAAGTATTGGCAAAGCCGATATCTACAGAGCCATAATGAGATTTCAAGTTCGATCTCTCTGCATACCACCGTGGGCAAATGTCTTTCACTTTAGTTGCACGTCGATCCAAGTCTTTGTGAGTGGAATTGGGCCAACATAAACTGTTCGAAAGCTCGTCAGATGGACTGTAGCCGTAATCCAAAGGTTCATTTTTATCAAACTGTTGCATTGATTCTACCCGAGAATTTGAGAATTAGGTTGACACTGCACATGTCTGTGCAATACATAACCACTTATATGTTAGTTCAATAGATATGTAACTCAGTCTTTTGAACAATTGTACGCGCGCGCAGGCACACACTCACACACAAAACAAATGAAAAACAAGTAAAGCAAAACGAAATCAGGGAAGTACATAGTACAAAGGAATAAGGCGTTAGTTTAACGCATAAAGGGAACGAATAAGCGTATCTCTGACGTTTCGGACATTTGTCGTTCTTCTATGTGGTAAACACATAGAATAAAACACATTCATACATACATACATATCGTAGTCCTAGACGCAGTTCCTCTTGTTCTGCATGAAACATCGCGTGGTGAGAGATCTCCACCCAGTACTATCGCAAGCCCTATCATGAACCTGCTCCCAGACTAGCTCCATATCTGCAAGGCCCTGCATCTTTGCCTACACTTTTCTCGTTTCCACTGGAGAGAGGATCTAACTGATCTCTTCATGAACATACGTAGCAAGAAGCCGAACACATTCCGCCGTCTCAAAGTTAGAATTATTCTGTAGGTTAGGTAGCTCACCCTTTTCCACAACTTTTTCATTCACGATTTAGTCAAGTCAAATCTTTAGTACGTTATTAAGGCAACATCTGTGGAAGACAGCTTAAGTTTTCTACTGGTCTTCTTACATGTCTCGGAAGTATAAATCGGCGTCGATTTGCCAATGGATGTATTCAGGTGGAATATGGTGCTTTGGTTGATGGAATAATTGGCGCATACGGGTGCCAAGTACTGGAAGACAAGCAGCGGCTTTGCTGAGTCCCTTCACATCACTTTCCAAAATTCTATCTTTGGTAATGTTACTGCCCAGATTCTTGAACAAATCGACGATTTCCAGCACCTGGCCTTCGCTGCAGTGCATCAATTTCGTCTTTTCGTTGCTAATTTGAGCTCCTGTTACTGAGACTAATTATTATGTCTAGCAGGATTACTGTAGGCGTGGTTCTGAGGAATTTCACATCCTCGGTGAAGTCAAGGTCTACGAGTCATCCCTGTTCCATTTGATGTCGTATGCTGATTCTTCTTTCTTTAGACTTCTTCATTATCAAATTCACCACCAGCAGGAACAAAGAAAGAAAATGGGCAGTAGATATCCTTGTTATCATTTTTGGTTCTGACATAGCAATGTATATTTTGGCAAAGTGATTGCATAATGTTTATACAGCAGATAGGCACTCCATCTATATATATAAAATCCTCTGTGTGTGTTTCCTCTATGCACGGCCAAACCGCTGGATCAATCTGTACCAAATTTGGCATGAAGGTTTTTCATTAATCAGGGATGGTTCTGGGTGTGTGTGTGCGTCAAATTTTGGCCCTTGCTCATACATGGGGCCGTAGCCCCCTATACGACCCGTTTTTTTTTTTACAGCGGTATAATACGAAATTTGACTTGAAGGTTTTTCATTACTCGGGGAAGGTTGGGTGGGTGGGGTCAAATTTTGGCCCTTGCCCATATAGGGGGGCTGTCGCCCCCACCTCTACATATGACCCTTCCGAATTTTTTTTTTGCAGCGGTATAGTTTCACTTTTATTGTCTCACTTTTCTTTCACTAATTGTTTCACTTTCATTCTTACTCTGTGTGTGTGTGTGTGTATGTGTGTGTGTGTGTGTGTGTGTGTGTGTGTGCGCGTGTGTGTGCGTGTTTCCTCTATGCACGGCCAAACAGCTGGATCAATCAGAACCAAATTTGGGTGTCTGAAATTATGTCAGTTTTGTATTTTCGCTTTAAAGGTAAACAATTCTGAAATGCTTTTTAATTGTGATAATGAAACAAGAGGTTTAAAGAAAAAGAAACAGTAAGGTTTCTAAATAACAAAAGGCCTTCATACGGACACACTGTTATTTATACACTGTAGGATATCTTTCAATTTATAGGATAAACTTTATAAATTTTGAAGTTCAATATTCCCGTGGCATAATTTATTGATATCGACATGATTTATTCAAATAACTGTTCGTGGAATGGACCTAATAAAATTAGTTAGAGTACACTCGATATTTCATATTTAAATCTGATGTGACTATTTCTACAAAGTCCTACCTCAATTCGAAATCGAATCTACAATTTTCCCCTAGCCATATGGGATATTGTTCTGCACAGCCAAACCGCCGGATCAATCTGTACCAAATTTGGCATGAAGGTTTGCCATTACACGGGGAATGTTCGGGGGGGGGGTCACTATTTTTTTCCCCCCTTTTTTTCAAAACCAGAAATATGTTTTACATACCTGTCGTATACGTTGGTTTTGGTTTTTGCTTTGAAGCTAAACGATTCTGTTGGAAGAAAACACGATATTGAATACTTCTTCGTCATACGTCTACGACCACTACCTCTTTTTTTGTTTTGTTTTAAGTAAAGATAAACGCTTTTTAATTGTGATAATGAAACAAGGGGTTTAGTCCTTACCACCGAAATTCATTTCTCTTGGGAAATATAAGGGGGATGATGTTTTCATTTCACGGATTCCATTAATCCCATCTGACCTCCCCTATGAATTTAAACAGCTCCAGTTCCCAGTGAAACTAAGTTTTTCTATATCCATAAACAAATTCCAAGCACAATCTCTCAATGTTGTTGGACTTAAACTTGCTTCTCTCGTGGGCAATTATATGTAGGATGTTCGCGAGCTGGAAGTCCCAAAACTCTTTCTCTTTGCACACCAATTAAAGGACACACTGAAAACATTGTATATTTAGAAATTCTACAAAATTAAACTATGATTGATTTCGGGATTTGTTTTAATAACTTTGTTTATACTCACGTCATCTGATAGAATTTTTCTGAAAATATCTTTTTTTATCAGAATAAATATATTTATTTCCTTTAGCATTCTTTAAACTTCCGATAACGCCGGGTACTTAAGATAGCCTCCTATAGAGCTTCCTTGCGCAAGCTGCTAAGGGGCTTCTTGGCATCGATGAAACTGTCCACAAACGGCTGCTAGGACTCACAAAAGCTCAATGATGTTTCATAACGTGATTATTTCACAGATCACCATCTGTTTGTGAACCTCACTTATTCTTCGCGTAAATGTTTATCGAGCGCCTCTTTTAAGGTAAAGGGGACACTGCAGAATATTTTATATTTATGTCTTGCTTTGGATTTTCAATTTACTGGACGAATTATAGGAAGGTCGTCGCAACATACAGTGTGTGTTGGGTATTTAAAATTCAGGTCGAGTGGTCAAATCCAGGTCTAAATTTTTTTTTAACAGAAACAGAAGAATCGATCCAAGTACATAACTGGTACTTTATCGATCGACTCGACTCCGAAAGGAACAACAGCAAAATAGACCCCAACAGTATTTGAACTCAGAGCATAGAGAGCCAGAACAGTTACCGATTAGCAATCTATACAACGCCCTAACGACTCTGCAAATCGTCTGTCTGTCTCCCTGTCTCATTGTCTGTCTGCGTCTCTCTCTCTCCTCTCCTTCAACGCGCGCGCGCACACACACACACACTTATACATAAGGCAGGCCAATTGACCGATCTTGTAAGAGCTTCAGATACACAACTTTAAGGTAATTGTTCCAGCTCTCGGATCTTTTCGGTTTGAACGGCAGTTTTTTCTAGCGGTGTCATATGAAATTGTCACCCATAATTATGACCCTAGTATCGATCTATTGCATTTCAATCTGTTTTAGGGTTAGGGTGGGAGGAAGGGTATATTTTTTTCTTCACAAATGTAAATAAACCCAATCTGTTTCTTAAACGAGGGACATATTCATACGGCACAGAATGTTTTTTTTAACTCAATAGACGTCAGTGATTGGTTGAAATTGCAGAAATTGAAGAAAAAACAGCAACAAATATCTTACAAACCATAGAATTTTCTCAATAAAGCCAAGAGAAAAAGGTGTTTAATAAACACATTCTACCAGTATACAAAGTTTAAAAGTGTTTAGTTACGTGGAAATTATTTTAAAAAACTGCCGGTCAAACCGAAAAGATCCCAGCTCTCTGCACCCAGACGTCAACCTTACGATTCATCCTCTCCGGGTTGATAAATAAAGTATCAGTCTTATAGTAAGGTAGTCTCTTCCCTTTCGCTCATTCTTTATTCTCTCCCCACCCCGTCTCTCTTTCTCAAAGAAGTCGACAGTGGTCGATCAAGGAGAAGGGTGGATTCCGCCGGATTTACAAATGCCCAAGACACGCCGTAAATCACGACGGCGTCCCTATGATTCCACTAAGAAGTTGAAGGCCCAAGGTAAGGCTTTATATATATATATATATATATGCAAGGGATGAAATGTTTTAGGTAGTTTACATGTAATAAATGTAAAGGATAGTGACTAAAAGATAGTAATTTTATTTAGTATCATCGAAGTTTCGTTAAATGTGTAATCACACGTGTGTGTATATGCATGCATATATGCATAGCTTTAATAAAAAAAGTGTATATATATATTCTCTTTCATACTTTTACTTGTTTCAGGCATTTGACTGCGGCCATGCTGGAGCACCGCCTTTAGGACGTATTCTTTGTAAGCCTAGTACTTATTCTATCGTATTTTTTTACCGAACCGCTAAGTTACGGACCTAAACACACCAGCATCAGTTGTCAAACGACGTTAGGGGGCAAACACATATACACAAACATATACATATATACGACGGGCTTCTTTCAGTTTCCGTCTACCAAATCCACTCACAAGGCTTTGGTCGGCCCGGAGCTATAGTAGAAGCCACTTGCCCAAGGTGCCACGCAGTGGGACTGAACCCAGAATCATATGGTTGGTATATATATATAGAACAGAAATAACGATATATATATAGGCGCAGTAGTAACTGTATGGTAAGAAGCTTGCTTCCCAACCACTTGGTTCCAGGTTCAGTCCCACTGCATGGCAGCTTGAGCAACTGTCTTCTGCTATAGCCTCGACCCAACCAAAACCTTGTGAGTGGATTTAGCAGATGGAAGCTGATAGAAGCCCGTTATATATATATATATATATATATATATATATATATATATATATATATATATATATGTGTGTGTGTGTCTGTGTTTGTCCCCCTCCATCGCTTGACAACCGATGTTAGTGTGTTTACATTCCTGCAAAAAGGACCAACAGAATAAGTACTAGACTTACAAAGAATAAGTCCTGGGGTCGATCTGTTCGACTAAAGGCGGTGCTCCAGCAAATGATTGAAACAACTAAAAGAATAAATGCATATTTTTTTTATACATAGCATATAATATATACATAGCATAAACATACATACAATATATACATATATATGTATATACTATGTATATATACATGTATGTATGTATGAATTAATTTAACATGAAAATGTGTAGTAAGTGTATGTGCAGATGTGCATGGTTATAGAACGAAGTAAAAAAAATACCCATGCATATGAAGTATTATTTCGTTATATTTCAGTGACGTTTGTACGTTCGTTAGTGCGTGTATATTAAATGTATGTTGATTTTATGTAAGTGAAGATTTGTGGGGAAAGCGGGTTGAAGATTAGAAATACAGAATGTGTATCAGAGAGAGAGAGAGAGAGAGAGAGAGAGAGAATGAGTGAACTCTAGTAGAAAGTGCATGATAAGATTGAGGAAGGATATTGTTGTAGCAGGTAGGATTGTGATGGTAAAAACATGTATTATCGCAGATAATACATTGAAGGGTGATGATGGTGCTACAGATGGTAATGATGACGACGGCGATGACCACGGAGAACTGACTTTAACTGTAAAAAAAATGCGTTATATATTTTTTCCTTCGCGCTGTTTGCTTTAATACAGGTATGTATTGTATAACCATCTGGACAGAACAATCATTCATTATGGTAGTGGACGAGTGACAACAGCAGGTTTCGCACATACGCACCTCTAATATATATATATATATATATATATCACGCATAAAGGAAGAGTCCTGTGGGACTAATAGCATTTAGTGAAGATCGCTGTCAAATGCAGGCCAGTCCAGGTTACAGAGCTTGTCCATACAGCAAGGTGTGTGCTAGCGATACACTAAGTTAGTTTTTGCCAGTTGAAGCACGGCTGTCAGTATCATCGTCAGCTTCTAATTTTCCCTTTCTGTTTTTCTCACACGAAAACGTATGACACACACATACGTCATTATTAAGTGAGTGAGTGAGAGAGAGAGAGCGACCTGCCTATCTGTTGTCACGGTTCAAGAGTCCAAGACATGCTTTTGCGAAGATGCCTTCGACATTTTCCACTTTCGCTCTAGTAAAGAAGCTGTGAATGACGCGAACGTGCTCGCCAATACTCTTATAGATATATATGTATATACCCACGCGCGCGCACACACACACACACATACATTGATACATACATGCTGACCACTAATCTACACGGACGAGTACATGTCTACGCACAACACCGTTCCAAGTCTGTATCACCATTAAAGTAGTCGTTTTCCTGCTTGAATATATCCATCTTCTGTCGCTCAAGCTTTGTCGAAGACAAATCTACTTTACGTATGTGCACAGCGTACAGCAAACACGTTTTTTTTTTATATGTGCACAGCAACCTGGGTGCCGACGGAAGCTTATACCTAAAACCCAGAAAGCGGCGGTGTTATGACGGAAACATACTAGGGTACATTCACATAGCAGCAGTGTGTGAAATTTGACAAACATGAGAAGATATGTATTCGTAAAATACTATTTAGCGACAAAACAGAATAACAAAGGATGAATGAAAAACAATTTTGGCATGTAGACATTGAAGATGCTTTTTTAACTTCACATTGCATCAATGTTGCCGTTTGGTGGTGGTCAACAACCACAGAGGTCAGTCATTCGTCCGGACATGGTGTGGATTGTGTCGGTGGGAAGTAGACCAGATTCGAACTGTGGACAGATTCCACAAAATCCAGAGGTAAGATGATGGTTCTTTACCAACTTAGTTGTGATGGCCAGTAATTTGTGATGTGATTATTTTAGTATTTTGCTGTCGCTACAACACATAACGGTTATTTCTGGAAATAATTATAGTAATAATATATAACTACATCGGTTATCAACACCTCTTTCACTATCATTATATCGCGTCTGCTGCGTTTCATCCTGATCATGTGTGTGTGTGTGTGTATTAAGTATACTTTTTAGTATTTTGTATTCGACAGAAAGTTATAGAAGTAGCTCAAGGACCGAGAGTTTCGTGTATGGCACTTATCAAAAAGTATATTTATATACAAATATGTATGTGCGTTTGTTCCACCAAACGTCTCGCACACACACACACACACACTCTCACTCTCTGTATGTGTGTATATATTTATTTATATATATATATATATATATATATATATATATATATATGGAGAGAGAGAGAGATATAGAGATAATTGCTCGTACGACTCTGTTTAATAACATAATAATAAACATTTATTTCCGAGATAGCAACATCTTATAGTCGATGCGAATTCAACCGGCATCTCGTTGCCTTCTTTTGATCAGGAAGGACAGGTAGTTTTCCTCTCTCTGGTGGCTATGGTGAAAGAAGTTGCGCGTGGACACGACTGAAAGGGCTGACTTCGGGCACTTCCTCTTCGGCCAAACTCACGTTTACTTTTTGAAAATTTAACACATGGAGAAGAAAATGGTTGTGGAAAAGGAGATACTGCCTCTTCAGTAAATATTTTCATGTGTCGGCTCGATTTACAATCATAATCCAGACTCTGGGCCCGCTCTCATCATATGCTTTGTAGGCCGAAGAAAACAGCTGAAAGAACGCATTTACCCTTAGTAATCGTTGACCTGTGGGATTTTTCCATTAGTCCCAGGTAGTGGTCTACGTCATGGGATATTGCCATATTTTGCTATTAATTCCATTTTACAACTTGTCCTCTTAATGTACCCAATCTATCAATTTCGAGACATTAATAAATAATCGATATTATTAACTTTAATAATAATAATAATTTTTAAAAAAATTAACCCAAGTCAGCTATGATCATCCTGTCTTATTCAGTTATTATGTAACCCTAATCCTCTGTGTTATCCAATGTAGTCTTAAATATCATCTTGTATAAGACGGATGAAGTAAGGCTGCTATTTCTAGCAGATCGAGCAATCACGCAAACGCTACTTAATTTGACCAAGTCACGTTGTTTAACCCCGGTCAAATCTGGTTAAGCAAACCTATGAGCAAAAGTATTCCAGCCACTGCCATTTCCTCTTGATTTTAGATACAATACATGTAAGACCACATTATCTAATGCCTTAATGATATAAGATAGTAGGGTGTGATTTCAGAAAGATTTGGCAGCTATTTCTAGCAGATCAAGCGATCACTTTACGTATTATCGCTTATAGGGACTTCAGTTATTACTACATTCAACTTGTAGTTGACAATTCACAGTTGGTATGAAATACGTTTTTCACAGCCTCAAATCCCCCTCTCATTCCACGTGTATTTTCTTGGCTTTCTTTTCTTCTTTGGTGGTATGATCTACTTGGAAATCCTTGTTTTGTTCAACTTGGGGTTTTACATCGCTTGGTCTTACATAGCCAGCTGGCCGTTGGTCTGCCTTTGGGAGTTCATTCTGTTGCAAAGTAATTGGGCCTTAGGATAACTTCCTTTCCGTGTCAGCAGCCGTGAAAGGATCATGGGCGGTGCCCTCATCTGAACAAGCTTTTGTACACACACACACACATGCCCACTTTTTCAACTTTCTATAACTTTCTTTTTGACATTTTTCTGATTTTTTTTCTTTCACATGTATGTTTTAAACACCGGAGATTATGATTATGCAAAATAAAACTTTTGACAAAGCCAATTATTTGGCAGAATTTCATTTCGGAATTGATCATTTTTACAGAGATGTTGCAGAACCGTAATCTCCGTTGTTTAAAACATACAAATCCGAAGAAGATATTGCAGATTTTGGCAAAATAGATAATTTCCGACTCTATTCTATATGAATCTCTCTCTCTCTCTCTCTCTCTCTCTCTCTCTCTCTCTATATATATATATATAATATATATATATATATATATATATATATATATATATATATGGAAATGTGTTTTTCAAAATCAATAGGCTCTGGATTTACTTTCTCATTGATAATGCTGTTGTTGTTTAAGCCCTAGATGAACCTGATCGAATTGTCTTATTATCACAAACATTTCAACTGTGGCGATTCTACCGATTTAGGAATACTTAGGGACCCCATTGTCTACGTCACCCCTTTTCCTAGACGGCGGTGTGTGATTTGAAGGGGGTTTAGCTGCTATTTCTAGCAATTCGGGCAACCTCGTTCATGCTCCCTCGATGGCTTTCCTTGATATAGCCGATCGAGCAGATGTATGACGAAAGGTATTCCAGCTGTGCTCATCCTATCTTTTTGTATATTTAACTTTAACTGTATTCTTCCATTTAAAAAAACTGTAGCGGGGTGGAATGAGATTTGATTGCTATTTCTAGCAGATCGAACGGGTTGTTAGTAATAGTCACAATATGAGAGTGTTGTGTATATTAAACTTCAGAGATATTGTAATTTGTATAAGATATCAGTTGAATAGGGAGGTTAGTTTTTATGATATGGAGTTTGTTATGTAACTTACGAGAGAGTTCAAATCCCACCTAGATGAGTTCTGAAATATTTTAAGGTTAACTCAATCATAAATGTCTATTAGCTACCAAAAGATGACAAAACTAAAATTAATGATTTATAAGATTTGCGTATAAAACCCGCGGAGGAAATTTTACACACGAGAATAAAAGAAAAATATGCTTTTCAAATAAATAAATAAATAAATAAATAAAATAATGAAATTAAGAAGGCTAAAATTAACAGTTGTTGAGTTGTTCTTAAATAATTTATCGGAAACTGGAAAATGTAAAATTTTGCAACCTGTTTTGCCTACGAAACCTAAAACCTGACCTCGTAGACAAAACTTAATGCCTACTAACTGCAAAATTAGGGGAAATTTTAGCTTCATTCATTTGCTAATCATGTTGTATCAGATAGCTTGGGTAGTTTCCTCTTTCTGCGATTGCCGCAGATACAAGGCAAATTTATTTGTTAGTCAAGGGGACTCCGTGTTATAAAACAAACCACAGGATCGTTCAAACTGTCTCTTAGAAAAATTCTTTAAACATGTTTTACGATGTTAAGAAGACTTTTACATTAGAAAAGTGAATGAAACCCAAAGTAAACGAATATATATATGTATGTGTGTGTGTGTGTGTGTGTTCAACACTAAATCGCATCTTCCGCTGATAATCTTGACAGATAAAATCTATTGATTTGTAAATTCCTGATCTGTAAGGCAATCACAATTCTTTCGCCTTATTGTCCTTGCCACTTTCGTCAATATTCCGGTTTTTCTCGAATGAAAATATCGACACATTAGTTCCTCTTTATTTAGAATGTTGGTTGGAAGTAGCAGCCTCTGGGAACTGATGTCTATCTAACCCATGTGAAAATAGATGAGCTGGGGAGTCGAGATTAAACACCTTATTTTCTTCTTATATTTCACTATTCTTTACTCCTCGAGTGCGTTCTCTTTTTCATTCCTTTTTTTTTCTTCTATCCCCACAATTCTCTCTCTCCTCTCCCTTCTCACATGTCTCACCCTCTCACTTTTTCTCTCGATTTTTCTTACTTCTTTCATTCTCTCTCTTTATACGCGTAGGTTCACGCGCCTGTGTGCGCGTGCACAAGTCTTTAAAGTTAATTTCTCACAAGGTCTTGAGAGAGGGCGTAGTCGATTCGGGGGACCTCAGAACGTAAGGGGCTTCAAATATTGATACTTGAATGGTGGTGAAAACAGATTTATAAGGATAAAAACACAAAACGGAAATAAAATCACCTAAAAAAAAAGCGATACAAACATATCAGTTTTGGTCGTGGGGTAGAGCGCAGGAAAAATATCACATTTCAGCCACAGGGAAAAGAGCATATTTCAAATAATGGTAGCTAAACAAATATTTTAAGTTGCTTATTCACTGACTACACGATTGGTATGCTATGACAACACAAATTATATAATAGCGTTTCTTTAAACTCTAACTTCTGAAGGAGTCATCGGGGATGTCGTTAAGACGTACGGCGTGTCTAAGAATTAGACGGAGCCCATCCCTCTCCAAGTCTCACCACAGCTGACTTCTTATAGAGGGAGGGAGGGAGAGAGAGAGAGAATCGATCATACTACTGGGCTGATACTTAATAATTTTCGAAAGGATGAAAATTGATCTGTGTGGTATTTGAACTCGGCATACAGAGAGTATGTATGAATACCATAAGGTAATCAATCAGATACTCTTTTGGGAAAAGAAAAAACTCCTCAAATTTGTCATCTATTCTGTGATTTTCTCATATATATATATATATAATATGTGTGTGCGCGTGTGTGTGTGTAACTGCACGTGGATTATTGACGATGTTTCCTTATTTTTCCTTTTTTCTCTTTGGACTTAACCTGTTTCGTATGAAGAGCTATGCTCGAAACGTTAACAACTCTCTCTCTTCACAGACCATCAAATTAATATTTTTTTATGCACGTCTCCACGTTCGTTTCTTTCTTTTTTTTTAATTGTTTGTTTGAATATATATATATATATGTTGATCTCAAATTTTGGCACAAGACCAGCAATTTTGGAGGAGGAGATAGCTGATTACGTTGACCTCATACTCAAGTTGTACATATTTTATCGACCCCACAAGGTTGAAAGACAAAGTTAACCTTGGTGGAATTTGAAATCAGAACATAAAGTTAGTCAAAATGCCACTAAGCATTTTTCCAAACGTACAAACAGTTCTGCCACCTTACTGCCTTTATACACACACATTTTTTTATATATATATGTATATATATATATATATAGAGAGAGAGAGAGGGAGAGATACATATATATATATATATGCATCCACATATGTATGTATACATAGATATATATATACATACATATATACATGCATGCATATATATGTATATATATATATATATATATATATATATATATATATATATATATATACACACATATACATACATACCTATGTATCATCATCATCGTTTAACGTCTGTTTTCCGTGCTAGCATGGGTTGGAGGTTTTGACCGGAGTCAAGGAAGCCAGGAGTCTGCACCAGGCTCCAGTCTGATCTGGCAGTGTTTCTACGACTGGATGTCCTTCCTAACACCAGTGTGTATGTGTGTATTAATAGTGCTTGAAGCTGAAAGGCTTAACAAACTATTATACTGAGTTTCATGTTATTGATCACCAGATGAGACTGATGATTGGTTACATGAAATGAGTTGAATAATTCAATTTCTTCTATAATAAACAACATCAACAGTAGAAATTATGCCAGTGGAAAATCAACCCTGAGTCTTTCTCAGACCTATCAAAAGCAGAGCAACTTTAGCAGTGTCTAGATGATGAACTGTCATCCAGTAATTACCATACCATTTAAAATACATAGTGCACTCTAAAGACTGGCATCTCTGCAGCTTGTCAGGAGTTTCTGAATTTCATGGCAAGAGAACACTGTCACTGGTTTGATAAAATCAACACCCAAATAAGAAGTTGATTGACAGAAAGAGAGCAGCTCGTCATGCTTACCAAAATAACAAAAGCTTGTCAGCAAGCACAGGCCGCAATCCTGAAATAAACATGTGCTATGTAAAACGATTGATAGTAAGTGAAATCACTTGAAATTCAGAAATAGTTTGACATAAGCAGGTTTTTCAGTATAACTAAAGTGACTTTTGGCCCAAGTTCAAGTCCTACATCTGATGAATTGCAAAATGGTACAAATATTAGGGAGGATAATGTATAGGGTATTTGGGGTAAATTTGATGATCTCTTTACAAGAACTGCTTGATGTATTAGTGAACAGTCAGTGGTGTTGGAGAACATAAAGATTGAAGTTGTAGTTGAGAAAAAGTTCGATGACTGGAAGCCATCTGAATATTAGTAATAGTTGCTTGTATCATGATGATTCATGCTGGATATCAAAATGCTAACATTATGACTGCTGTTCAATACTCTGTGAACACTGTAAAGGTTGTAAGACATGACATGGACAGCTGCAATGAAGACTATGAAGCCATGGCCAGCAGAAAGTGACACAGCAGGCATCTTGACTGTGTTCATCATCATTATCATCATCATCGTTTGACATCTGCTTTCCATGCTACTATGGGTTGGATGATTTGACTGAGGACTGGCGAACCAGATGGCTGCACTAGGCTCCAATCTGATCTGGCAGAGTTTCTACAGCTGGATGCCCTTCCTAACGCCAACCACTCCATGAGTGTAGTTGGTGCTTTTATGTGCCACCGGCATGAGGGCTGGTCAGGTGGTACTGGCAACAGCCTTGCTCAAATGGTGTTTTTTACATCCCACTTGCACAGGGGCCAGTCCAGCACCAGACAACGACCTCACTCGAAAGGTTTTTCACGTGCCACTGGCACGGAAGCCTGTCAGCTGCTCTGGCAACGATCACACTCAGATGGTGCTCTTAGCACTCCACTGGCACAGGTGCCAGTCATTGAATTTGATTTGATTTCGATTGGCTCAACAGGTCTTTGCAAACAGAGTTTAATGTCCAATGAAGGAAAGGTACGCATAAGTGGGCTGGTTACACCCCTGGCATAGGCCACAGGTTAAGGTCTCACTTGGCTTGCCAGATCTCACACTACATATTTCCAAAGGTTTCTGTCACAAGTCATTACCTCAGTGAGGCCTAATGTTCGAAGGTTGTGCTTCACCACTTCATCCCAGGTCTTCCTGGGTCTACCTCTTCCTCAGGTTCTCTCAACTACTAGGGTGTGGCACTTTTTCACAGAGCTCTCCTCATCCATTCTCGCCATATGACTATACCAGTGCAGTCGTCTCTCTTGCACACCACATCTGATGCTTCTTAGGTTCAACTTTTCTCTCAAGGTACTTACACTCTGTTGAGTCTACACACTGATATTACACATCCAGCAGAGCATACTGGCTTCATTCCTTGCAAGCTTACACATGTCCTCAGCAGTCACAGCCTATGTTTCACTGCCATGTAGCATGGCTCATATGTTGGAATCCATTCCCACATCTTTGAATGGGACCTTAAGCTCAATTCAGACTGTTATGTGAGGTTAGTAGAGACTGTAGTCAATCCCTGTCTGGAAAGAGTTGCTATTGGAAAGTCATATGTATGGCAGCAGGATCTGGCTTCTTGTCATATCTCTGTCTAGAGTCTGAAGTAGTTGTCAGGGAATTTCTATGACTTCACCGATCCCAATTTCTAGCCTCCTAATTCCCCCACTTGTAGTCCCATAGATTACTATGTATCGGGCACAGGTGAGAAAGATACCTACCACTCTACATGCAATACCAAAGCTGAGCTGGTAGCCAACATCAAGGTGGTGTTTGAAGATCTTCCAAGGGATACAGTGAGGAATGCATGTGTCAAGTTCTGTAGCTGTCTTGAGGCCGTAGTGGATGCTGAGGGCAGCTACTGTTACCTCGCAGCCATAATCTAGTTGATATTTTTTGATATTTTAAAAATACTTTAATTTTTGGATGGGATATTGTGTTGTTGTTTTTTTCATTTTGTGCAAAATGTCAAATTTAGGCTGAATACCCTGCAACTGGAAAAAACATTTGGAATCTGAATACCCTGCAACAAGGAAAAAACATTTGGAATCTTGATTAATTGTGTCTGTGCAGCCAATGTAAGATCTCTAGGTTATATCACACTAAAAGCCAATGATAAATAACTTCTGATATTGCTGGACTTCCACCACAAAAAAAAAATGTATATATAAAAATAAACAATCTGTTCCTGAAAATAAAATGGCACCCAGCTCTAATGGAATTCTGATTGAAATTTATCTATATCAATTGGAGAATATAGTATTAACAGTAAAGTTTCAGATATTGTTTTTGCTAATCTGAATGTGAAAGAGATATCAACTGAACTCAGATAAGGAACTGTTAGAACCATCTTCATGACAGAGACTCAGATTGTGCCTTCTAAATTGGAAACTTGTTACCTGCTGGAAAAATTTTGGCTTGAATCATTCTTGACCAACTTATTTATTCCACTATCAGAGACTTGCCTGTTTGAATCTCAAGCTAATTTTTGACACTTTTGATGTGATTTTCAGCATTTATCAGTTACAAGAGAAACTCTGCAAGCAACACATGCTTTCCTTTGACCTCAACCTGGCATTTGATTCCATAAATCAAAAACTGTAGAAAGTACAAGTAAAACTTGACTGTCCACAAAACCTCAACATAATCACATGACTCCTTTGTGATACCATGACAGCCAAATTGCAATGCCATCTTTCCACTAGAGATCAGTTTGAAATGCAAACAGGAATAAAGCTGGCATATGTATTTTGCAGCTATGCTCTTTTCCACTTTCCTCTCAGCCATGCTCAAGTTCACTATGGGCAAACTTACACCTGATGTCCATACTGCACAAATGCTGATGCATTCAATTCTGGCAGACTCCATGTCAGGACAAAATCTATAACTTAGGTAATTGAATTTCAATACATAGGCAGTGCCGCACTTAGTGTGAATTCAGTACAACAACTATGCTTACCATTATTTTCACTGATGAATATGAGAGCATGTTTCTAACTCTCAGCGTAAATGAAATAAAGATCTTGCATCAACCAGCATTCAACAAGTAAGTACCTAGGTACCTGTTGCAGTCATTTGAGTATATGGATTGATAGTGGAAAATATATAATACTTCCTGTTTTGGGGTTGTCATGTATTACAACCTGTACATATTGATGAGGCAACCCAGCACTGGATAAAATGTGCCAGGTCTATGAAGATGAGTATATGAAGATCATGACATGAGACAAACAGCTAAACTTATGGTGTGTAAGGCTGTTTTACTCACAATATATTTCTGAAATCTGAACAAATTATAGGCTACTAATCAATAAGCTGGAAGTATACCATCAGAGATGTCTGAGGAAAAACATGCACATTCATTTTCAGGAGTGACCGAAGAGTGTTAGTGTATTTGAGCAAGCCCAATATCTTCTGCATTGAAATCATGCTTTTGTAACTTTAACATTGAGGAGCTGGCCATGTCATGTAAATGGCAGATCATTTATTGTCCAAACAATTGTTTTCTATTTGATTGGAGGAAACCATATGTGAGAAGGACAAAGAAGAGTTTCTTTCAAAGACATGAAATAAATTTGAAATGTGGCATCATTGTATACAAGTGAAAATCATTGTCAATTAACCAACACAAGGAGAGATGCATCTACTCTGATGGCACTTTGATGCAACATGAACAAACATCTCAATGACAAATGGGATTATAGCCATATGAAGCCACAAACAGTGCCTTTTTATTTCTGTGAACCAACAAGAATCTGGTTCACAATGAACTTGTGGATCCTATATAGTTACATGGGCCTACATAGTTACATTCTCGTTCACAGTAGTTAAAATTTGGTGAAGAGCTTTCCTCAACTCCTAGAGGTTGCTGGTGATATATTATATAGAAAATATAACTGTCTCCTCTCAGTCTTTTTTTATGACTGATCTCTGCTCCTCAAAGCTGGCTAGTCTTGTACCTTCACTCCTCAGGTATCCTTGTCCCACTTACCTTTCTATCTCTGCACTCTTGATGCATTCAGCCTCCATTTCTTTCATACTAACCATTATGTCCAATCCTTCATCCCCAGAACATAATCTCCCTGGAATCTCTTCCTTGCTCATGTCTTTCCTGCTAGTGTTGACCGGTAACATATTTTACACAGTCACCAGTCTCAAAAGCCTTCAAGTGTCATGGGTTCTGCCCTTTTCTTTAAACTTAGAAAATAAAAAAGAAATGAGTTTCTTTTGATTTGTTGGTACAGAATGTACCTTAAATCTATCATCAACATTTCTTGATAAGCCTAGGAACATTGGAAGAAAGGGAGGAGCAGGAAACTATATCAGGCAGTTAAAAGAGAAGCAAGAGGTCAGGTATACTTTGCCAATGTTCTATGAGGAGAGAACCAGGCATTAGTCCACATTGCAAAACAATGTCTCAAATGTAACATTTTGGAAAAGTGTGTTTTGAAATGACAATGATGCACTTAACTTTCACCATTCCTGAAAAGAAAGAAGTTTGGAGATGATATTACAAGAGTTTGCTGAATTTAGAGTACACAGTGATGTCTAATCCAAACGACATCAACAGAGGGATCTACTTTTGACATATGTATGATTGAAAGCACAGTTAAAGAGATAAAAAGAAGAGAGCAGGTGGTTCATCAAGAATAGTCACTGAGATACTGAAAATATTTGATGAAGTAGAACATGCACTGTACACTTGCATAGTTAGTCAAGTAGCATAGAAGTATCATCATCATCATCATCATCTGCAACAAGGATGAAAGAAATTCTCCAGAAACAAACATCTGCATAAGTATCAAACCAAGATAGGAATGTAACGGAAAGAATATTAGCACAGTTTATTAGAAGAGAATCAGTTTAGATGAGATGTAATTTGGATTTCTGTGAAGACAGGATGCTACTGACGTTTTGCCCTTATCAAATGTTTGTGAAGTCATTTTGCCTCCTCATCCTTTGAAAATACAAAATAGAATTTGCATTCATAAAATTTATCTTTCTTCATCTTAGTTTTGGAGAAATGTAAAAAAAGTTTGATGTCATCTTAATTTTGTTAAAAACCAGTAATCAGTTCCACTTGCTTTTCAATTCTCATAACTTCCTGCTATGAAAAATACTGCCCTGGGCTATAACAGAGGAATTTAAGACAGACTGTCTGTATGAACTTTAATATGTCCATGACCTAGTTGTCACATCTTTGCTGAAAATTTGCTCAAGAAATTCTAAATATGAAAGGAAAACCGATATTTGAAACTTCAAAGTAAATTTAGCAAAGACATAAGTTTTAGTTAGCAGAAAAGAAGACAATAAGTGACCATACTTAATATGCAGAAAAAGAGTTGGTAAGAAATCTGTATGATGTTTTCAGTGTATGCTTTGGTGCACGAAAGGTGTGATAGAACTTGCAAACTAACTAGCAGAGAAAGAAACACTGCAAAGTAGTAGATGCATAGCTGCAATTAGCAGTAACTACAAGTCTGAAGTAAATTATTTCAGATGCTCAGAAGACTCACGAAAAGTAGTTGATACTGCCTCATACCACCATCCATCCATTTTCACCACCCACTATTCCTGGGAAGGTTGTTGGGGTAGAGTCCTCTGGCACTGCTTCCATGGGTCCTACCAAAAGCAACCATCATTACATTTTCTGGCTTGATTTCCGTGTGTGACCAGCTGAGATTCTTCTTGTCTTGTAACAGCATTCTCTTGGAAGGGGTTAAACCGGCTCCTATTGAGTTCACCATGGTTGTGAGTTCATAGGAGTTTCAAGGGATGATCAGAGTTCATGAAAACAGTTCCCATCTGTATTTGTAAGCCACCATACATGACCAGTGGCAGGTTGTTCTTGTGTTATGCCTTCTCGCTGCAGGATGCCCACAGGTGAAATCCAATACCATCAGGAACTAGACAGATTCTGGAACAGGTGCCACCTAGAATTCACCATTACCCTCCAGTTAGCCAGGTTGTGGCCCTGGCACTACTGGTGTCAGACCTGTCTGCCTTCAGTGGCTTGAAGCTTCTGACAGCATAGCTCTGACATTCACTCATTTAACCTTTCCACCACAATGAATCAAGGGTTGGACTTTGAGGAAGAACCAGCTGAGATAATAGATATTATCTAATCAGCTCAGTCCCTTAGGTATCCTGCCTACTGACTCGGTTTGAAGAATCCATCATGCAGTTCTTTCCTGCAATGTTCTAATCACATGCCACTTATCTAACTGACTTAAATGGCAATTGCAATACATGTTCTGAAGGCATAGCAGCCAGTGTTCAGGAGACATGCTTCATTATTCCATGATATGTGTAATGTTAGTGTATGGTGATCAATGAAACACAAATGAGAAGACAGAAAAACTGGATGTAAGAGGGTAGTTGTGTAATGTGTATGGCAGTTGATAGTTGAGTGAAGAAGTACCAAGCAATCTAAATGGAGAGAACCCTAGAACATGAGAAGGAATAATAGAAGTTAGTCTTATAATGCTGAATCTCAAAACGATGACCAGTGATTGTGACAAAAGGAGAGAAGGTATGATGGGGGGGGGATCCAACTGACTCAAGAAAACAATGGAAAACAGACATAAATAATGATGATGATATATGATATATTGTGTCCTAATCATTTAATGTCAGTTTTCCATGCTGGCATGGGTTGGACAGCTTGACAGCAGCTGGTAAGGCTGGGGGGCCATACCAAGCTCCATTGTCTGTTCTGGCATGGTTTCAATGGCTTGATGCCCTCCCTTAATGCCAGCCACTTTACAAAGTGTACTGGGTGCTTTTTATGTGGTACTGGCACCAGTACTTCTTAGGTGATACCAGCACCAGTGCTTTTTATGTGCCACAAACACCAATATCAATTCAATTGTAGTGGACAGGTCTTCTTGAGTGCAGCGATGCACCATATATCTCTATCCTTTGTCATCTCCCCTGCAAGACTCAGCATTCTGCGATCAGACTTCAGTACTTCATCCTATGTCTTCATGGATTCCACTCTTCCATGAGTTCCATCCATTTTAAGTGATTGGCAACTGTCAACATCCATATGCATCACATTATAAAACCAACACAGTCTTCTCTCTTGTACACTGCATCTAGTTCCTCTTATGCCTAACTTCTCTCTCAATACACTAGTGCTCTGTTGCACATGTATGCTGTCAGTGCACACCCAGTGGAGCATACTAGCTTCATTCCTCGCTAACCTTCACATGTTCTCTGCATTCAGGGCTGATGTCTCACTACCACACATCATACAATGTTCCTTTCACTTGAAGAGAGAGATCTTTGGTTGCCAAGAGGTAAAAGCTCTCTGGATTTTTTCCATCTTACTCTTGCTACTATGAGTTTTACCTGTGGCTACATGGGGTCTTCAGGTAAATTATGACTGAAATAATTATGGAGACATGACTATGTGGTTAGAGATTTGCTTCCCAACCATATGATTCTGGGTTTAGTCCCACTGTGGCCATGTATCCTCTACTATAGCACTGGTGTTATGAGTGCATTTGGTAGACAGGAACTGAAAGATGCCTGTTGTGTGTGTGCATATACCTATACATATATGGTTTATATGTATATATACATACATATGTTTTTATTCATATAGTTATGTATATATTTGTGTGTATATCTTTGTATTTGTGTTTGTCTCTCAACACTACTTGACAGCTAGTGCTGATTTATGTACCTGTAACTTAGTGGTTCAGCAAAAAGAGCCCAATAGAATAAGCACCAGACTTAGAAAAAAAAAAGAAATGTACTGGGATTGACTTGTCCAGCTCAACCCTTCAAAGTGGTGCCCTGGCATAGCTGCAGTCCAATGACTGAAACAAGTAAAAAATAATGATAAAAGATGTATTAAAAAAGTGAATAATTGGATGTACAACCATTTTAATGTCACTGATTCAGTGCTCACTTATTTGATATCAGATGTTTTCCCCCCTTCTCCTCCTCCTCCTCTGTTTTTATGTTTGAGGAGAGGGAAATTGTTTATGTCAGTTGTATTCAATTAATAGTTTATAATCTCTCTCTCTCTCTCTCTCTCTCCTCTCTCTCTCTCTCACTCTGCCTATCTGTATGTGTATTGTTGTCAAAAGTAGGCTGAATGTCCAGTCAACTGTGCCAAGTCATCAGTGTCCAAACAGCAGCACCAAATGTCTCATTCTGTATGTATGTGTTACAGAAAGACATAGTCCTCCAATCTATTGGATCCTGTCAAACTGTCCAACTCTGTCAAACTCTCTTCCACACTGACAGTGTGGAAATGACTGGCATGAAATGATGATGTATGTCCATCCCATAGTATACAAAAGTAGTTGTAAATATAGTACTGCTGCTGATTTGTGTGTTTGTGTGTTAGTTTGACTCCGGTACTTGACAGGCAGTCATTGACCTGGAAAGTAAGAGAAGGCATGCAGTTAAATATTATAAGATATTTTATGAAATGCTCTACTGATTCTGCTATCAAGAGATTAGTTTATATCAGAACAGAAATAGTTTTGTTCTTAGAGCAAAAATAGTTTTGTTCATTCTCTATATGATATGGAATGTCACTCATCATCATTATCACCACCATTATCATCTTTACATTCTCATTCCCATGCATGAGTTGGAGTGATGTCAACATACCTTGTTTCCAGTCATAGCTCTTTGTTATCTGCTTGATGCAGAAGTAGCAGACAGATTTGAAATTTCCTTCAAATCACCAATAATATCCCTATCTTATCTGCAGTATCACTAGATCATTTGCAGTATCAGCATATCATGTGGAGTATTGTCATATTATCTGAAATATCAGTGTATTATCTGGAATATTAGTATAGTGGAATATTGCCACTTCATCTGCAGTGTTGCCACTTCACCTGCAGTATCATTGGTTCATATGGAGTATTGTTATTTTGTCTGGAGTATCATCACTTTGTCTGTGGTATCATTAGTTCATCTGTGGTATTGTCAATTTAATTGGACTATCATTATTTCATCTGGAATATTGTTAATTTAGTTGTGATATCATTAATTTGTCAACAGTTGGGGTTCCCAACTATGAGGCTGTGAATCATTTGGTACCACAGGAAGAATAAATTTTTAAAATATTTTATTTCATTAACTATCACAATTTGCTGGTTGTTTTTGCATTGTATATGTATTATATGTGTAATAATTAAATTATATATTATGTACTTTATTGTGTTTTGTTATGTGTATGATTTTCTGATCTGTGGAAAAATTGTCTTGCATGAAACCAGTCCATGGTGCAAAAAAAAAAAAAAGATGGTTTGGGACTGTTGGATTATGGTGTCATTAGTGTCTGGAGTGTCACCAATTAATCTGAAAAAATCAGAAGATTATTAGATTTTTATTAATTTGAACCAATGACAGAGCTAGATACTTATTGAACTGATGTCAGTCTTCCTTCACCCCACTCATCAAAAGACAAACAAACAAATGTTCACATAATCTTTAAAGTAGAATCTGTATATTTGATGTTCTAAATATTAGGTTACTATCCAATAAAGGCAAGATGATCTTGGTAACAAAATGTTTAATAAATATTTAATTCTATCAGTTACCTTTATACTGAGTCACATCAAGCAGAGTTAGCTTGTAATACTGAAACAACAACAACAGCAGCAGAAATAATTTCTGATACTTTAGAAGAGAATTAGTAAAGAAGAGATATACTGAACTTAAAAATCTGTTCAAGTCTGTGTGTTTGAAGTTTTGTATCTGTTCTTTTACTGTCAAGTATTGGATTTTACACAGTTCAGTATTTAAATGAAAAGGAATGATAATGCTATTATTTAGAACTGAGAGAGAAAGAGAGAGTTAGTGAAAATAATGACAAAATATTGGATAATATTGGATATTTCCATATATCATTGAAGAAAGAATGTCAGAAAAATCATTACTTATTGATAGATAACTGTTTCTACTCATTATTTAGGAATTTGTTGAAAAATTAAGTTAAGTAAAAAAAAAAATAACAAAGAAAGACCCTCAAATGAAATACCAAAATATCAGAGCATGCATTTCTTCCACAAATAAATGGAAGTTGAGTCTTGGTGAAAGGAAATTAACTTGTCTTTTAAAAGAACCAGGTGAAATGATGAAAAAGAAACATTAAATTGTGATGTGAGAGGGGAAAAAATGGTGTCATTTTGTTGGAAAATGTTTTGTAACTGACATATTTTAGAATTACACACCCACTGCAGTTATATTTCAGTAAGGCATTTGCTTAGAAATAATCTTATCTGTTAATTAAATATCAATATCAATAATAATCTCACAGATTCCTTACAGCTCTTTTCAGAAAAAAGGGAAAAAAGTTAAATTGACAATTGATATTCTCAGTCATATTTCAAATTGATTTTAGTTATGTGAAAAATTTTCGTAAAAATTTTGAAAGCTATAGGAATTTCAAAATCTTCTAAAAAGTTTATATTTTTTGTTTTGTTTAGTTTTCTCTTCAGGAATAGCAGAAATGGTAAGGAAAGCAAAAAAAAAAAAAATGCTTTCTTTCTAAATATGATACTCTTTTAAATTATTTTTAAACATATAGATGCAGGTATGCAAATATTGCTGTGTAGTTAAGAAGTACACTTTGTAACCTTGAGGTTTCAGGTTCAGTCCCTTTACACAGAACATTGAGCAACTGTCTTCTATTATAGCCCCAGGCCAACTAATGCTTTGTGAGTGAATTTAGTTGACAGAAACTGTGTGAAAGACCATCATACAAACATTATAAACATTGTGTGTGTGTGTGTCTTTATAGTTGTGTTTTTCCTTCACTTCACTGCTCAATGACCAGTGTTGGTTTGTTTACATCCCTATAACTTAATAACTGAGCTATAGAGACCAATAGAACAAGTACCAGATTTTAAAAGTAAGTACTTGGGTTGATTTAGTCAACTAAAACTCTTTAGAGTGGTGCCTTGAAGTGTTTTAGTAAATTTTATTGAAGTAAGTAAAAGATAGAAGAAAATGTTACTGGAAAATTCTTTGTATGGAAAGCTTTGAGTTAAGTGTGGGTTAAGAGATATAAAGCTTTCTTCAAAGCTTGGTTCAAATGCTCTAATTGCTGACAGTAGACTTGAGCATTGATTGTTGCATTAGGTGGTAACACTTCAAAGTGAATTACTCCCTTGCAATCCCACCAGATAGAGAGAAGAACTTTTTTCCCTTGAAGTTCCCTTCACGGTTCTGGTCGAGCGTTTTCCCTTTTAGCAAGCCATTGTTTATGATGTTTAACATTTCAATAGAAGATCTATTTTTTGTCACCAGTCACAAGTCTATTAAAAAAAGGGTGAAATGAGTTCGTGAGAATGGAAGGAAGAGCAGATGTCAACTCAGGATTTGCAGTTGCTTTCGGACAATTCATGAGGCACCCATTTTCCAAGTTTAGGAACCTTTCCAAGTTGTTGAAGATGACAATGAACAGTTGTATGATTTGAACTAAGCTTTATCGCCAATTCTTCAACTGATAGGATTTTCTTCAAGTAATGCCTCAAGATTGGACGTCCTGTTCGATCTTCATCTTCAAGGCTGAAATCTCCACTTCTGAATTTTGCAAACCATCTTCTGCAAGTTTTTTCATTCAAGCATTCTTTCCCATAAACTGAGTGTATATTTCGAGTCGCTTTGGCTGCAGAGTTTCCTTTTTTGTACTCATAAAGCATTATGTGCTTTAAATGCTCTTTGGATTTTTCCATGTTAGAAAGGCTTTTAATCAAAGAAATTCTAATTCTATTATTCTGTAAAATAATATTTAATTAGTTTAAATGTACACAAATGCATAAAAATAATTTCTAATTCCATTAGACATTCTAAAATACTATTAAATTTCACTCAATTTTAAAAAAGGGAAAATTGGACAAAACTTATGGGATGACCTAATAAAATGTGTCCAATCCATGCAAGCATGGAAAAGTAAACATTAAAAACAGCCTTAGAAAAATAACTGAATACTATTTGGGAATATAAAAATAAAATGCTTCTACCTTGACTACAAATCATTTATATATAAACGATAAATACAACATATATTGCAAAATGAAACATAAATCATAATTACTGCTAAATTGACTTTTATAATTAGATGCGAATAAATAGAATATAAGAACATGCTCCAATGAAATTCATAAATCACAAACACTAATATATGTGACAAAAAAAAAATCAAAAACAAAAACACACTCACAAATAAATGTTTACCAATAAACTTATATAAATAATTAAATACTAATTTCTGATGCTGTTAAACAGGTTACAAAATAGTTTAACACTAATTAATAAGCAAATTAAAATGCTTGTATCTGGTACACAAAACACAAATAATTGTATAAACCTTAAACATGATATATAATATGAAATGCAGCATAAACATAATTATTAGTAAATCATCTAATATAAATTATATACTAATAAATAATCTAAGAAACTTACTGTGACAAACTCATAAATCTTAAGTACTAGCATATAAGATGAAAGACTATAATCTACTAATAATTAATTTTTAATTTAATAATGAGTGTATATATGGATGTAAATGTGTATATATATGTGTTCTTCTCTGTGTTTGTATGTCACTGCTTAACAACTGATGATGGTGTATTTGTGTTCATGCAACATTATGATTCAGCAAAAAAGAAGATTGATATAAATGTCAGACTTAAAAGAAAAAAAGGAAAAAAATATGTTCTGGTGGCAATTTGATTGATTAAACTTATTAAAGATGATACCCCCAGCATGGCCACAGTTTACTGAGTGAAATAAATAAATGAGTTATATAATATATTTGTATATTCACTTACTGTTTGTATACTTGGGATTACATTTTTCTATGTATCCTTTTCTAATTGTGACTTGAGGAAAATTTTGTTGCTATATATTGCAGGCCATGCAAGTGTACAGTGGTCATCTTCATTTTCTTGAATCTAACTTCAGTGCTGTTGTGTTGTCGCTGATCGGTTATAACTAAAAGCAATTATGTCATTCAAGTCATAACAGTCTCTTTGTATATCAGGAACTATATTGTTCTAAGTGGCCATTACTTTAGGGAAGATTTATATCTGTTATTTTCACCAGGTTGAGCAAAATTAGAATTGTGTCACATGCATGTGTCTGTGTTTACCAAACCCTAACATGTCCGGTTTAGTGTTAAAAAGTCAGTTTGCAAAACTACATCAGTTCTATTATCTCTGTAAGTTTATAAATCCAGGCATAGCTGTATGGTTAAGAAGTTTCCTTCCCAGTTATATGGTCTTAGGTTTAGTGTCTTTTACTATAGCCCCAGGCCGACCAAACCCTTATAAGTGGATTTGATTGATGGAAACTGGAGGACCATCATTTACATACATACTCCCTCCCCTCTCTCTCACACACACACACACACACACACACATGATTTGAGGGAACATTAGACTTGGTATCTAAAGGTCTCTAGCTCAATTCCATTTTGACATGAAGGTTGTACTTTGTTCTTGATATTTTTAAAAATAACAGTTTCTATTGTTTGACCCAGGGAGGGTTGTAGAAGGGTATCTTTTGATCACATACATACATATTAACACATATTTATCATTATAATAAAATAAACATTATCTTAAGTATTTCTCATGTGGATGGTTTTTCTGATCAGGTCTGGTTTTCTCTGCCAACAAGCCTACAGTCTTGTACATTTACTTAGTGATTCTCTCAACTCTCTTTTGGCAACTATGTTAAAATCTGTGCTTCACTGATGATGGCATGATAAGACCACAACACACCTCTCTCTCACACTGACAGAATTAAAATAATTCCCTGCATTAAATTTATTTACACCAACTTAATTAAGGATTTTAATTTACCATGTTAAGATTCAATTGATAATTCCATAAAGATTTTAACCCTAATTTCTATGCAATTGTATAGATATTTCTTTTATCTTTATTTATTTTATATTTTTTTTTACCTTTGTTGAAATCTTGTTTTTTTTTTCATAGTTATTAATACTTATTGATAGTATTTACTTAGAATGTAGGTTACTATTTAATACCACATTCTTGATAGCTTACAGGCTTGTGTGTCTCTTATTTGTAATGTATTGAGGTACTATCTATCTCTAGACCTCGAATTATCAAGATAGCTATACAATGATATAATGTTAATGCTGCTATTTTATGGCAAGCAGGTCTCCTTATCTGTATTTATATCAGAGATTTTGTCATGTCTCCATGTTTCTAGTGACATGTATTGTATCACCGATTGATGATATTCAACAGACTTATTCTCTGATCTCTGAATCCCAAAATCACATGCTGACCTTCTTGTATGAATAATCACTCCACATATGCATTCATATCTCTTCAAAATAAATGAAACATTGATCCTACAAAAGAATGTCAGAATTGATTTTTTTTCCCTTTGTCTCCTTACTTATAATTTCTCTCAGTGAAAGATGGTCAGCATGGTACTTTGAAGATTATAAAAAATAAGATGGGTGAGAGTGGGTTGATAAATCAGATTTTTTTTGTGTTTATTTATTGAACACAAGGAAAATGTTTGTATTAGTTCTGTAGCTGTGAAAACTAGAAGCATAACTATACCTGGCTAAGAAGTTTGTTTCACAAATGTAATTGTGTGTTCAATCTCATCATGAGTATCTTGGTCAATCAAGTGTATTCTACAACAGCATTTGGTTGACCAGTGTCTTCTCAGTGGAATTTAGTAGACAAACTCTGGGTGTGCATGTATGTGGGTGTATTATTATCTCCTTGTCTTGTGTTATTGTCTCTTTGTCTTGACATCATATTGTAGATGGAAACAATATCACTGACACATAAAAGGCACATGAGCCAGTGACATGTAAAAGGCACCCATGCTGGTGCCATGTAAAAAGCACCCTGTACACTCTGTAAAGTGGTTGGTGTTAGGAAGGGCATCTGGCTGTAGAAACCAAGCCAAAACAAATGACTGGAACCTGGTGCAGCTCTCTGGCTTACAAGCCCCAGTCAAACCAGTCAAGCATGGAAAATAGACATCAAATGATGATGAAAGGTAGCATATTTCAACAGAAATATGGGGTAAGTATAGCATCCAGCCTGTCTCTAGCCACTACTTTTTTTTACCCCAAATCAATCTTCAGTACCTCTCTCCTACAACTTTGTGTCCTTGTGTTAATGTGAGAAATCACCATGGTAGAGTAGAGGTACCTGCATGGCATCTTGGGTAAGTGTCTTCTACTATAGCCCTAAGCTAACCAAAGCCTTATAGGTGGATTTGATAGGCGGAAACTGAAAGAAGCCTGTTGTGTGTGTATGTCTCTCTCTTTCTTTCTCTTTGACTTGATATTGTGTGATAGTTGTAAATGAGTGTCACCATCATACATGCTGTGTCATTCGTTTCCAGTCTTCCATGAAAACATGGCTGCTGATAGGGAAGTATTATGTCGACTGAGAACAGTTGAGAGTTGTAGGTGACAAGAAGGGGGTTTCAACTTTAGAAAAATCTGTCCCAATGAATTCTATTTGACCCATATAAGCATGGAAAAGTGGACATTAAAACAATGATGATAATGACGATGATGACGATGATGATATGTAATATCATGGTGTAGAGTTTTAATTGCGTATGGTTGTCAATCCTCCTAATTATGATAAAATAAGTATTAGTAATTTACTAATGTTGACTTAATTGACTAATTGCCTCTCCTCTAAGAACTGCCTGCTGTTCTAAATAAGAAGAGATCAATTATCATCAATCTATAAGATGATTGACTTTTTGTTAAATAACTCTGGTCAGAGCTCTGACATAAAAATAAACAAATGTTCAGTATTATTATTGCTACTGTTTGGTCCCAGGTCAACCCAGACTTATAATCAAAGGCATTCCAGCCATGATCTACTCATCAGATATTTTTTCTTATATCAGGTACTGTACTGACTTATGTATCCTTGCGTATTTTGAGACAGTAGGGTGTAATTGGAGGCAGATTTGGTTGGTATTCCTAGCAGGTTGAGCAACTGCACATAAGCTCCCTTGGTTTATGCTCTATAATAAATCTAAGATAGAATATTCGGGATTTTCGAATACATAATATCCAGCAGATAATTAACATCATTATTTTAACGTCCACTTTTCTATGCTTGTATGGGTTAAATGAGATATGTCAAGGCAGATTTTGTATGACCAGATGCCTTTCTTGTCACCAACCCTTATGCATTCCAAGAAAGATAGATATTTTCTCATGGCCTGATATGTTTTTCATGGAAGACTGAAAATGAACAAGACCATTTGTAAGATGGTGACACTTAGTTACAACACTCGCACAATGTCAAGTCAAAGAGATGCAAACACATACTCTCACTCTCTCTCTCTCTCTCTCTCTCTCTCTCTCATATATACCCATTCATGGTGAAATAAACATCAGAAATGCTTTGCCCCATGCAAAAACTGCAGGAACTACTCAAAAGTTTTGCAAGCTCTTCTAAATCCATTGCAGTGTTGGAGACCCTTCCCTGTCATCAGCAAGTATTTCAGGATTACCAGTGGTTCACCCCTTAGTCTATATGAACAGCTTCTTTCAGTTTTCATATACCAAATCCACTCACAAGGTTTTGTTTATTCTGGGATAATAGTAGAAAATACTTGCCATGCTGTGGGAGCTTGAAACCACATGGTTGGGAAATAAACTTCTTAACCATGTCTTCACTTTTAACCCTTTGGCATTTAATCCAATCATATCTGGCCAAAATATTCTACTATAGCCTCGGGTTCACCAAAGCCTTGTGAGTGGACTTGGTAGACAGAAACTGAAAGAAGCCTGTCTTTGGAGCCTGGTGCAGTATCCTGGCTTGCCAGTTCTCAGTCAAACCATCCAACCCATGGCAGCAAGGAAAGCAGACATTAAATGAGGATGATGATGATATATATATATATATATATATATATTTATAAAAATGTGTGTGTCTTTGTGTCTGTATGTATGTTTCCCAACACTGCTTATCAACCAGTGTTGGTGTGTTTACATTCTTGTAACTTAGCAGTTTGGCAAAACGGAATGAGAGAATAAGTATCAGGCTTAAAAAATAAGTACTACAGTTGATTTGTTCAACTAAAATTTTTTAAGATGGTGCCCCAGCATGGCTGCAGTCTAATAACTGAAACAAGTAAAAGATATAAGATAAACAGGAAACATATTGGTTGTGAGTTCAACCCTTTAACATTCACATCGTTTTATATTAATCATGTGTTATCTTGTAGCTTTGAAATTTCAATGATGTAACTGTTTATTTCTAGAATGACATTGTAGGGCAGATGTGAGAGACTGGAGCTGGCCACATAGAACATGAAACAGACAGATATGGGTGGTTTAAGTGCTAAAGGGTTAAGGTGATGGTCTACTGAACACTCTGAGGGCTTCATGCTTCTCACTCTAAACTCAGTAAAGGTCAGAATATTTTCAATTAATTTTACAATTTATATTCACTTCTCATTAATCTTATTGCAATGCCAGCATGTTCTAATAGGAAGGCTGCTTCTGCTATGTAGCTACTCCCCTTTGGAAATTCACTGGACCAGAACAAGTGTTCTATTTGATTTCAGCCTACTGAACAGAAAACAAACTTAATGTGAAGCTAATGTAAAGAGATGTATTCATTTATCCATAGTGTTGAATGTTAGAATTTACTAATCCATCAAACCCATGCTAATTGGGGTATAAAATTGATGTGAAAAAGAAAAAGAAAGAAGTCATTTTGATTATTCTAATTACATAAGTTTTTATGTAGACATAAAAATTATTTTGATACCTTCATATGATGCATCTTTACCACAGAATTTACACAATTAAATAAACGGAAACCATCTCTTAATACTGTGATGGAAACCATCAGTTAATGAAAAGAAATACTGTTAAAAAGTAGCCACTGCACCACCACTGCCATCTACCACTAAAATAAAAGAGAAAAGAAAAAAGAAATAAAAATACTACAAGTTTTATAAGATCGTTAATGACTCTATATATGTATGTGTGTATGCTTGTATGTTGCTGATGCACACCACTATGTGTATGCATTTTACCACATGTATGTGCATAACTGTGGTGACAAAAGAACTTTGTCAATTGTAGCTTATGGATTGATAGAATGAATTAACCAATCTATTAGTTAATTAGTTAGCTTGCTATGTAGCTATGATGTGCTTCTTTGGGTTTAGTTCCATTGTGCAGCATCTTGGACAAGTGTCTTCTACTATGGCCATGGGTCAATCAATGCCTTGTGAGTGAATTTGGTAGATAGAAACTGTGTGGAAGCTCATCATATATATATATTTATATTTATATTTATCTTTCTCTCTCTATATATATATGTGTGTGTGTCTGTACACACACACACACACACATACACAGGTTGCAGGGAATAAACTGTCGTCTAAATTACATGAACAAAAATAACACTGACTTCTCAATTTAACAGATATATTTACCAAAATTACATATAAATATCTTGAAATAAAGAGTAAATTTATTCAATAAAATCACCATTGGTTTCAGCCATGGCCTCCAAACGACTTTGGAATCTCCTGCAACTCTTCTGGACAGTCTCCTTGTTCAAGTTAGTGAATGCTGCCATAATCCTTGCCTTCAGTTCATCTCTGGTTACAAGGAGTTTTGTTGGTCTCTCACTGAACTGCACCCTACACATAATAACTAAGGGGGTTGCAGTCTGGGGAGTTAGGTGGCCAGATGTTAGGGGTGATGTGGTAGCAGAAATTGTCTGACAGCCACGACTGGGTTCTTCTGCTTGTGTGGCATGGTGCAGAGTCCTGTTGCCAGAAACGGGGTCTTCCAGCAGCCACCCTCTTGACCCAGGGCAGCACTACCTCCTCCAGGCATTTGCTGTAGACTTCTGTGTTGAGTCTGAGGCCATGTGGGAAGATGAATGGAGGCATAACATCACTATCACTAGTGATCACTCCAAACACCATGATGTTGACTGGATGCTTGACTTTTATCACTCTTGGTACACATCCTCAGATTGACACCCAAACACTCTGAAATGTTTGTAGTAGAGCTTCTGGCGTGAATGCCAAGCAGTACAGCATGTCATTTCCAAATTTCTGGCAGAGTGAATTGCATCATGTTTTTCTCACTGATGGTGCTCAACTGTCCCTCCTACACTGTATAGTTAATAAAATCAAAAACAAACAATGCGCATGTGTGAAATTAAAAATATAAAATGGTGACAATTTACCCATTGCATCCTGTATATGTATATATATATATATATATATATATATATATGTTAATCATTGTCGTCATCATCGTTTAACATCTGCCTTCAATGCTAGCATGGGTGGGACTATGTGTGTGTGTGTGTGTATCTATGTGTATGTCTTTCTGTCTGTGTTTGTCCCAACCACACTGCTTGACAACCTGTGTTGGGGTTTTTTTATGTCCCTGCAACCTAGTAGTTTAGCAAAGTGACTAATGGAAAAAGTATAATATTTAAAAAGAAAAATAAGTACTGGGGTTGATTTATTTGACCAAAAACCATTTAAAATGTGGCCCCAGTATGGCTGCAGCCCAGTGACTGAAACAAGTGACAGAAGTGAAATAGAACTAGTGTGTATGTTCGTTGGCATAATGACCCTCTCAAGATACAATATGTTTCAAAAGACAAATTTACGTCAAGAATCTTGGAAATCAAATATCATCATCATCATTTAATGTCCACTTTCCATGCTGGCATGTGTTAGATGGTTTGACTGGAACTGGTAAGCCAGTCTGATGTGGCATGGTTTCTCTGGCTGGATGTCCTTCCTAATGCTAACTACTCCAAAAGTGTAATGGATGCCATTACATGCCACTGGCACAGGTGCCACTTACATGACACCAGCAACAGCCACAACTACAATTTCATGGGTTCCATCTACACGACATCGGCAGGGTGCCATTTATGTGACAGCAGCAATGGCTACAACTACGACTACTATTTCATTTGGTTTGACAAGTCTTCTCAGCACAACATTGCCAAAGGTCTCGGTAACTTGTAATCACTTCTCTGAGGCCCAACATTCGAAAGATCATGCTCCTGGCAACAGCTACAAAAATGAAAAGTTTTTATTGAATTACAATTTAAAAAATAACTGCAATAACACTCAGGTTTCTTTTTGCTTTGCTCATGGTTCTTTTAGAAATTACAATACATTTAATGTTTTTCCAATTAGTTGTGCTGAAACCCTCTGTGTTCACACTTCCACATGGTTGTTTTTTTTCTATCTCTAAGCCATTAAGTTCAAGTAATTAAAAAAAACTCTGTTCCATTGTTGAATTTAGGTAAGAATTTAACCTAGAATTCTTCAGTAGCAACTTTAATCTTCACACAACAAACTAGTGTTTATTTTAAGTCAAATGCAAGCGCACTTTAACACACACACGCACGCGCGCACACACACACATACATGCACACACACAGACACACGCATACACACACATGCATTTGAGTATCTCTCTGTATGTATTAGTGTGGTGTGTGTATATAGGCCCAGATTTGGCTGTGTGGTTAGAAGCTTGCTTCCGGGTTCAGTTCCATTGTGTGACACATTGGGCAAGTGTCTTCTACTATAGCCTTGGGCCAACCAAAGTCTTGTTAGTGGATTTAGTAGGTGGAAACTTAAAGAAGCTCGTGGTATATATATATTTGTGTGTGTGTGTATATATATATGTATATATGCATGTATATATTTATGTGTGTATCTTTGTGTCTGTGTTTGTCTTCAATGCCATCACTTGACATCCATTGTTAGTGTGTTTCTCTCTCTGAAACTTAATGGCAAAAGAGACCAATAGAATAAGTACAAAGCTTACAAAGAATAAGTTCGTGGTCAATTTCTGGAATAAATAGCCTTTAAGGTGGTACCCCAGCATGGCTGCAGTCAAATGACTGAAACAAGTAAAAGAATAAAAGAATATACACATATACACAGACAAATACATATATTATTATTTTGACATCCAATATTCCATGCTTGCATGCAGGGCTGTCGCTAAGCCCCTGCAACCCCTGTGATTGCAGGGGGCCTCTGTGGTTGAGGGGCCCCATGTTAAGACCAAAGTACATAGATAAGCCATCTATTTACTTTGGTTAAGATGTTAAACAAGAATTAAACTATGTTAACTGAAAATTTTAGGAAATAAAATGGTAATACATTGTACCTGCAAACGTTCCAGGGGGCTTCTGAAAGTGATGCAATGGAGCTGCTTGCATGGGTCAGATGGAATTTGTTGCAGCGCATTTTCTATGGCCAAATGCCCTTCCTGTTACCAACCTTCATCTGTTACCAAGCAAAGTAATACTTCTCAATGACCAGACACACTTTCACTGAATATTGGAAATGAAGGACACCACTTGTTATATAGTGGAACTTATTTACAACTATTGTATGACATCTAAACAAGGAGACTCTTGCACATAAATACATGCACGCATGCATGCGTGTGCAAACATGATATGCTCCTTTCAGTTTCTGCTTACCAAACTCACAAGGCTTTGGTCAGCTTGGGGCTATATTAGAAGACACTTGCCTAAGGTGCAGGGCTGGTAATCAAACTTCTAAATCACACAACCATGCCTGCCCCACCCACGTGTATATATATGATGAACTCTCCCATTGAATACGACATATGAGTATCCAGCTGTCGCTGAATGACTTGCACAAATGATTTGTTTATAGTGATCAAATGTTCGTGCCACTCATTAGCTCTCTCGCCATCAAATTGATGTTGTCTGAACAGGTGTCAAAGTGATTGCATAGCATAGCAATGTGAGATGAAGTGTTTTGTTCAAGAATACAATGCACCACCCAGTCTAGGAATTTGAAATCATAATTGCTAGATCGTGAGTGCAAACCTTAACCACTAAGCCATGCACTCTCATATATATATATATATATATATATATCATATATATATATCTCATATATATATCTCATATATATATATCTCATATATATATATATATATATATATCTCATATATATATATATATATAATTTTTAAAAAACATAAATCCAGAGAAAAAGCACACACGCGCATATAATATACGTGTATATTTATATATATATGTATACATGCGCATGCACACACACACACAAGTGTATATATATATATACGCACACACAAATACAAGATTGCATTGTATATACATGTGCAGACATACACATACATGCACTACACAGATATACATTATGTATTTATACTGACACATTTACATAGACATTTGTGTGTATATGTGTTTGTAAGAACAACTATGTATACTTACATGTGTGCTTGTCTGTGTTTTATATGTATGAGTTAGAATTTCACTTAATATCTGCTTGCCAAACATACAAAGCAACTTCCACAACAACAATGATAATAAACAAAGAGAAAAAAACTGGGTATTGATAATCTCTACTAGAATTCCCCAGCTTTACCAAAAGAAGAATTTTTTCTGTTGACTGTTTAACACAATACATCAAGCAAGATGGTACCTTCTCACATTTTTGAAAATATTTTGTTTTGTGCCAATATAGTCTTTTGTTCAGCCAAATCAGATAATCTTTTCAACAACAGCAGTTTTCAGTGTCAATATTTAGACAATATTTCCTCTATTTGTAGTTTAGTTATTCATCAAAAGTGGCCCCTTGCCATATATTTACCAAGGGGTTCTTTACCCCATCTCTACTTTTAGTGCAATTTCTTTTTTTCTTTTGCTTTCTTAAACAAATGAAATTGTCCAAATATTTGGGTAGAATATCTTCAGAACTTGGCACTTGCATACTCCCTTACCTCATTCTTCTGGTTATTTGTTGTAAAATGCTATTTTACAAAACATCTATTGTGAATAAATGACCCCAGAATTTATCTTTTATTTTTTACTTTTTTCAGTCATTTAACTACAGCCATTCTAGGGCACATGTTTCAAGGGTTTAGTTGAACAAACTGTTGTAGAAAACACTTGCTCAAGTTGCTGTGCAATGGGACTGAACCCAAAACCACATGGTTGCAAAGTGATCCTCTAAATCACACAGCCATCCCTGTGCCTATATTTGAAATATTAATTATACAGAATATTGGTTTACTAAATCTGTCTCCATTTTTGTTTTGACTGTTATTGTTTGTCATTATCAATAGTTCTTCTTTTCATTTTTAAGTCAGTAAGGAGTGATTTGAGAAAGACTTAACTGCTACTTTTAGCTGGTCTATCAAACAGCCACAGGATTGCTGCTAATCCCAAGATTCCAAGTTCGATTCCAAGCAGTGATCTGAATAATAATAATTATAATAATAACACCGAAAAATACCTTAGGAATGAGAACCCAGGTTTGAAATTTCCCCAAGACACCTGATGAAGGCTGGAGGGTCACCATTTTATATTGGAATTGAAGGTTTAGATACCTGTGGAGTATCTCATTCTCCCATTATAATTGTTATGTGGTTTCAAGGAGCTGGAACAGGTCGCCGATTTGTGACGTCTGTGTGAAGCGAGGTGATGAGAATGGCTCCTTAGTACATCACACAGTTAATACAATAAATATAAATAGAACAATGCATATATATACCAGAGGGAAATAAGAGACACAACTGGGTGGAATGTTTAAGAGAAGATTTATTGATATGTTAACATGTGTGATCGTGTGTGCATCATATATACAGAATAATAGACAGGCTGTCATAAGAATAAGATGTAGTCGTGTGTATGTAAGCATAGACATATGCATGTTAAGAACATATTAGGATGGCAATGAGGAAGAGACAGTGAAAGAGTCTATAGTCATTGAAGTGAGGAGTAAGTTCATAGACACAAGAATGATAAACACCAGTTTGTAGTCAACTGTACATGATTGTTGAAATACTGTATCAAGAAGTTGTGGCGATGATGCAGAGTTGGTTGTGGTACATGTCATACGTGAAGTTGTGGCTGTGATGCTGCTGTCTGGGTCACTTGGTACAGGAGTTCTTGTAGGTTGTATATTTGATGTTGATCCATGGTGAAGTAGTTCACAAACAGTGCAGTATTGTAAGCTTGGCAAGTACATAGAGAGATGTTGACATTAAGGACAAATGGTGGTGATGGAGATGGAGGTCACTGAATGCTGTTGGACGAAGTTGATGAGTCTCCATGTAGCTGCTGTTGTGTTGTCGCTGGAACTGGCGGTGTCTTGTGTGGTCAGTGGCTAGACCTTAAAAGGTCTGAAACCAAAGACATTGAGACAAGGAAAAGTTAAGTTTTTTAATAAGGAGTTGTAGGCTCAGCTGAGGTAGAAAACAGGATGCCACACATGACCTTATTTGAAGGCTGTGATTGGTTGGGTTGCATATTGGTGCTCGATAGAGCAAGAGACAAATTGTGCCAATACCAACCAGGCAGAGTAGTGGACACAACAGGGTCCAAAATGCAGCCAAAGGCTAGCTGTTATCTGCTACGGTCGTATGTATGAATATATAATAAAGGAGAGGAATTTCACTCAAGTGTATGCTACAAGGGTATATCACCTGAAACGTTGTGTTAACAACAAACTAGATGAGGACAAATATCCGTCAATTGTAAATAATGTACATAATTCCTTATCTCTTAAATATAGAACTGTGTAATTTACTGTAGTAATGTCTTGGCAGTACTATCATCATCAGCAACAGCAGTAGTTCTTACATTTTTGTTCCATGGTTGCATGGGTTTGATAGATCACAAATCATCTTGTCTCCTATTGTACTTTTTTTTTATCTAGTATACACATCAACAGAGGAAATTACTATGTTTTCTTTAGGTTTTGTTTTTATAGTTTGATGTTCTTCCTATCACCAACTACTTTAATAACAAGGAATGGCTACATTTTTATATTACTGCTGGCACAAGCGAAGCTGGTTGCATGGACTAAAAATGTCCTTTCTACCTTGTATCAATTTTCCATTTAGTATCATTATTTTTTAAAATTATTTTTATAATTTTTTTTTTGAGAGTTAACTGCCTTCTTAGGTTGCCTGCTTTGTGTCATGCAGAATTCACTTCAATTTGTTCCTTCCTTTATCTATTCACTCATTTGAGAAAACAATTTTGTTTTCATAAATCAACCACACTCAATAACTTTATGTGACACAGATAGAGATCCTACTTCTATCACTAAGTTATATGACCTAGTTATAAAGTAGATTATGTATTAACTACATACTCTAAATAATATAACTAGATTTTAAATTTACTATATTCACAAAGTTATCTGATGATGCTGCTTCTAATATTCTTTGCCTTAGTTATATAACTAGGTTTTATATTCACTATATACCCTAATTATATAACTAGGTCATATCCTTTCTATATAGGCCTAGTTATATAACTAGGTTATGTATTCATTAAGTACACTAGTTATATAACTAGTTTCCCTATTCACCATATATTCTATTTATATAACTAGGTTATTTATGTTTATTACATGCACTAATTATATAACTATGTTCTATGTATTCATTCTATGCTTTGCATATGCAACTGTTTTTTCACTATACATCCTACATATGTAACTAAATTGTATATTTACTTTACATCTTAGATATATAACTACATTATATATTCACTATATACTCTGTTTATATATCTGGGTAATACACTCTTGTTTCATGTAAATTTAGTCAGTCAGATCAGCTTTATTATGAAAGTGGAATTGGTTTTTCAATTGAGTAAATAATTAATCTGTACTGTAATCAAATTTCTTGAAACACACAAACATATGCACATGTCTACACACTGACAGATGAAGATGGACAGTCATACATGCATGGCAACATGCTTATGGATGCACACATATATTTGCACATAGATGCTCACATTGACACAAATTCTTAGTTGTACACAAACACGTTAGCATCCACAGATTTACAAACAGGAATGCACTCATTCACTCAGACAGGTATGTATGTACACCCAGACCGACACACATACTTAAACATATGCAATAGGCACACTCACTCACAACACACATGCCTATACATACACAATGGGCCCAATTACTTATAGACACATAAGATAGCCATGCACACACTGGCATACACACACACACACACACATACACACACACACATGCACATGTGTGTGTGGACACAGTCACACATTTACAGGTGTGCTCAAACACATACTCTGACACACACACACTCAGATCTCTCTCTCTCTTATACACACACACACACACACAAAGCATGCGCTCACATACACAGATACATATACAGACACTCACATACACCCAGTTACTGTAAAATTTGAAGTAGTTAGTATTTTCTTTAACTTAGTTTATTTGAATATTTAACGAGGCCAAATGTTTGAAATTTTTATCTCTAGTGGAGCAACATTTCATTTCACAATGTCTTATGTCTTCATACAGACTTATGTTCTTTTATCAGTTAGTAAAAAAACAGTATAATCAGTAGTTCCACCATATTATTTTCTTTAAAATAATAATGAGGCTACTTTGATGATATTCAATGTTTACAACACCAGAAACACAATAGAGTTATCATCATCATCATCATTGTTGCTTTAGTGTACCCTTTTCCATACTTGCATGGATCAGATGGAATTTGCTGAGGCAGATTTTCGTCACCTGGGTGCCCTTCCTGTCACTAACCCTCACCTGTTTCTGAGCAAGCTGATATTTCCCTGTGGCTGAACTTGTTTTCTCTGGAGATTGGAAATCAGTGACTCTAATAAAATGGTGACACTTGCACTTGCAACTGTTATATGATGTTAAGACAAGTAAACACAAATACACCCCCACACACACATACATACATATCATCATCATCTTCATCATCATCATCGTTTAGCGTCCGCTTTCCATGCTAGCATGGGTTGGACGGTTCAACTGGGGTCTGGGAAGCCAGAAGGCTGCACCAGGCCCAGTCTGATCTGGCAATGTTTCTACAGCTGGATGCCCTTCCTAACGCCAACCACTCCATGAGTGTAGTGGGTGCTTTGTACGTGCCAGACGAGGCTGGCAAATGGCCACGATCGGATGGTGCTTTTTACGTGCCACCAGCACACATATATATAATTGAAAAAAGTTGGAGTCAACAAGAAGGTGTATGATTTTCAGGCACTGTGTTGCATAGAAACAATTGTAGTGATTGAAAATGTCCTTCTTGTTGACTCCAACTTTTTCAGTTATCTATCCACACACTACAGAAGCCCAAATGCAAATTTGCTAGTACATATAATACTGCCATTGGATAGCACAGGGTGAAAACTGAAGGTGGATGAGTTTTATATTGTACTCTACTACTTTCTTAACAGAATACAACATAACTATATATAAATATACACACACACACACACACACACAAATATGTGGGTTTAGTTCACAGGTGATCTAAACGATTAGGTACATTAGAAGGGTCAATGAGACTGACAAAGCAAGGGCTGAGCATCTGGTGGAACAGGGAAAGAGACAGAAGCAGGAGAGACCAGGGATCAGATACTCAGAGAGCTGAGTGTCTGACAAACAGAGGGAAAGAGACAAAAGCAGATGTCACAAATCAGATGCTCATGCAAATACAAATAGAATAAAACAAGTTTTGTATAAATTGGACCATGGTTTATCGAGGTATGTAGTTTTTTTGAGTAATTTTATAAATAGCCAAACCAGCATATAATGGGGAAAATGCTTTGAAAGTAAGGTACCATTGAAATGTGAATACACACTGAATAACAAGTTTGGTGACCTAACATGTTACAGGTATCTCGTATATACAGAGAGAGAGAGAGAGAGAGAGAGCGAAATAGATGGATAGATAGATATATGTACATACATACAAATATATATATAACATATGTATGTATATCATCATCATCATCATTTAGCGTCCGCTTTCCATGCTAGTATGGGTTGGATGGGTCAACTGGGGTCTGTGAAGCTGGAAGGCTTCGTCAGGCCCAGTCAGATCTGGCAGTGTTTCTACGGCTGGATGCCCTTCCTAACGCCAACCACTCCGCGAGTGTAGTGGGTGTTTTTTACGTGCCACCTGCACAGGTGCCAGACAGACCTGGTGAACGGCCACGAACGGATGGTGCTTTTACGTGTCACCGACACGGGGCCAGGCAATGCTGGCAACGGACACGAACGGATGGTGCTTTTACGTGCCACCGACACGGGGCCAGACAGAGCTGGCAAACGGCCACGGACGGACGGTGCTTTTACGTGTCACCGGCACGGGGGCCAGCCGAGGCTGGCAACGGACACGAACGGATGGTGCTTTTACGTGCCACTGACACGGTTGCCAGACAGGGCTGGCAAACGGCCTATATATATGTGTGTGTGTGTGTGTATATATATAGGTGTGTGTGTATGTGTGTATATATATATATATATATATGTGTGTATATATATATGTGTGTGTGTATATATATATATGGAAAGAAATCCCATAAAACTGAACAATTTTGATAAAAATGGAGAAGAGAAGATGTTCAATTCATGTTGATGATCGTTTTGTACAGTGATATAAAAATCATGCAAATTCATGGTTGAATAGAATTAATTAAATTAATTAGATTAAATTAATTATATATCACTGTATTTTTCAGTGCAAGAAGGACTTGAGAATCCTGCTGAGGTCAACTCTTCCTTTTGGTCTTTTGGGATCAATAAAATACCAGTCTAAGATAAGAAAAATTGTTTGAGTGTTGGACAAAATGGTTGTGTGATTAAGGAGTTCATTTCATAATAATGTTGTTTCAGATTAGTCCCACTGCACAGCATCTTGGGCAAGTGTCTTCTGCTATAGCCCTGTGTTGGTTAATGCCTCGTGAGTCAATTTGGTTACTGGAAACTGTGCGTGTGTGTATGAATATGCAAGAATGTTGATTGTTTCACTTGTTACTGTTAGGGTGACACAGTGGTACTACTTACATTTCTTGTTGGCATTATAACCAAAAAAAAAAAAGGCAGCAAGCTGGCAGAACCATTAGCACATCTGACAGAATGCTCTGCAGCTTTTCTTTTGGGTCTCTACTTTCAGATTTCAAATTCTGCTGAGGTAATCTTGCCTGTCATTCTTTCAAGGTTGATAAAATTAGTACCAGATGAGCACTGGTGTCGATTCCATCAACTTCTGCATTGGGTTGATTCCATCAACCTTCCCTTCCTCTCAGAATTGCTGGCCTTGTGCCAAAATTAGAAAGACATTACAACCAACAAGAAGCTCTTTGCTTTTGAAGAATGTTGAAATAAAAATCATTCCTCATTTGAAAACCATGTAAGGGTTGTTAAAGGGAAGAGCACTCAGCTGTAAAATACTGCTTTTAAGTCAAATGATTATACATATTAAAGAGGTCAGTTTAAATCAGTCATGGGCAAACTGCAGCTTGCAAGACTTTCTGAATGGCATGCCTAAATGAAAACTTACCTTGAATTTTTTTAGGTAGTGTGGCATACCTGATGAGGAAGCACATCTCATGTGGCCCAGTTCTCAAAAGAGGTTGTCCATGCCTGGCTGAAAGTTATATCAATTATGTAACATGTTTCTGAACTAAATGTTACAAAATTATCTTAGGTGAACACATTTCAGTCACCACCACCATTGTCGTCGTCATCATCATCATCATCATCATCACCTTTCAAGTTCTTTCTGCCTTTAGATTGACTCTACTCAGTAAGGATATTAACTCTTTTGAGTTCAGTGGCTTTGTTGGTCATATTAGCCCTGCTAGAAGAGTTACTTCACTGTGATTGATGGTCCAACTGTGGTTTTGTATATAACTCACACAGATGACAGAGGCTTCCTATTCCATCCAGACTTAGTGTACAAAAGATTTTGTAACATTTACATAGTTGACAATTTCTAAATCATGGCTTTCCATACATGTGGCAACAATGACTGCATGATTTTCTATTTCCCATGTTTGTTAGAATTTTATCTGCTGTGGAAGATGTGAAAGAAGAAAGAACCTTTTAACTGGTTAGAACCCCTTGCACCCTATGCATATGAAATTAATTGTTTCCTAGAGCCTTAGCCAGGAATTGAAACCTTACTCTAGATTTTTCTGTAAATTCCTTTTCATTGTTCTCAGCATTTGCACTTAAAAATTTATGGGAGTCAGCTGTCATTCTTAGATAAAGTTTCCCTGAAAGTCCTTAGGTTAAATTCAGTTCAGCAGAGATATACACATTAGCCTTACTTTGTTCTTTGCCCTACTTCTAATTTTTGACATGTATAAATACAGAACACTAAATAGAATTTATTCCTTTTTTCATTGGCACTTTTGCTGAAGGTGCACTCTCTCTTGGTATCTGACATATCTTGGAGCAACAGCGTCTCTCTCTCTCTCTCTCTCTCTCTTCATTTATGGTATGTCAACATAGGACTCTTACTCTACTTGTCAATCCAAAGATGTAAATTCTCTTATTCTTTCTCTCTCCTTTCTTTGGCCTCCTAGCAGTCAATAACAGATGAAAACAGCTATGGAATGGACAACAGAAGTTTTACTAATCTTTATACAACAACAATAACTTGAAGCAGTTGTTTGTATATTGCAGTAGTAAATTAAAGGCCATTTTCAACTATGATTTCCTTCTGTCATTTATTCCATGGACTTCAAAAACAACCAACTTATCCATTACATTCTTGGTGACCTGACTTCTACCATATAGCCTACCAACTGTTGCATTTGACAACTCCAATGTTAGAAAAAGCAAATATACATTCTTCTCAATTTGCCAACCATTAACATATACAGTTACATTTCCTACAAACTGTTGCATATGCATAAGTATTTGTATATAAATCATATTTTTATGTCTACTTGTATAGATAGATATAAAGATATGTATGTCTATCTATCTATCTATCTATCCATCTATCTATCTATATATCTATCTATCTATCTATCTATCTATCTATCTATCTATCTATCTATCTACCTACCTACCTACCTACCTACCTACCTACCTACCTACCTACCTACCTACCTACCTACCTACCTACCTACCTACATACATACATACATACATACATACATATTTATATACATATGTGTATGTAGTTAGATAGATAGAGTGTGTGTGCATTTGTGTTATTAAGGCAACAACAGTTTTACTTACTCATCAGCTGCTCAATTATTGTAAACAATTTTTCTTTCATATATGTGTGTGTGTGTGTGTGTGTAAGAGAGTTAGAGATAGATAGATAGATAGAGAGAGAGAGAGAGAGTGTTTATCTGTATGTGTATGTTTATCTGTGGGAGGTTACGCTTTTCAAACATTTCAACGGTGTTGAGGTTATAGGATGTATATTTTTTAGTTGTGCTACAATCTTAAAGTTTATAGAATGTTGTCAGAAACGTGCAAAACAGACGACATGGTAAGTGAATCACCGTATTACACTCATTTTCCTGTATTTTTTCTCTCTTTTCCCACGTCCAGCTTTTGGGTGTGTATTTGTTTGAACTTTTTCATATTATTTAATATAGTTGATGTTTTTATATCATGCCATACAAGAAGTGATTCTATTGTTTGTTTGTTTCTCTCATTGTTCTCATACTTTTTATATAATAGTAGCAGTGGTGGTGGTTGTCGTATGTCGTATTTTTTAAAAGGAAGCAGTAAATAAAATTATGTCCTTTTTCGTTGATTGTTGCCCCAGAAATGTTTACAGTACAACTAAAAATTTTTTTTACTCTTCAGTTTCTGAATTGTTCGTCGAAATTTAATTAGGTTAGTCTGACTTGTTGATAATAACATTGACACCACCACTGCTCAACATGTCTGTTGTGGGTCGCATTGATGCTGGCCCGTTTACATTGACACTTGGCCCTTCTTTAACATGTCTCTTGCGGGTTACATTGAGGCTGTTCCCCAGTTTAACATATCTCTACGTTGATGCTGGTCCCTTGTACAACATTTATTTGTGGGTTACTGGTCCCTTTTTAAACATGTGTTTTGGACATTACCTTAACCTAAACCCCTTGCTTTACATGTAAATTTTTGGTTGCAATGGCTTGTTGACACTGAAATCTCTTTGACATATGTAATGTGAGATAAATTGTCACTGGTTCCCTGTTTAGAATGTTATTTCTGGTTTCTGTTGATATTAGCCCCTTGCTTCACAGGTCAGTTGTGTATTCTAGTAGCTTATTACCCCTGACCTCTGTTTAGCATGTCAGAATTGTCCACAGTGGCTCATTAAAACAGTTTTGAAAGACATCCTGCATGAACTAAAGAGAGAGCTTGTATGTGGTCACTTGACTTACTAGATAACGTTTCCAAATCTCTTTAATAGAAGACTCACACCAGTTTTTTTTTTTTAATGTAGAAATACGAGTATGTTGGATAAAGCAAAGCACTCAAATGATGGAAATGCAATCTTAAAACAAATATTGAGTGTACTCAGCTTGTTCACTCAGAACAAACTTGGACTATTTTGAGTGGGTTTGTCTGACAGAAAGCATTCCTTCTCTTAGCTGATATTGATGGGACTAGTTGAAATCAGTACTGACTATTAACAACACACATCAGTGTGTTTTATAGTGTTCTCACTACTCACCATGATTAACTATTGTTAACAATGCTATATAACTTCATATATACTTATTACAGGTTTGTAAGATGTTTGCTCCCCCACATGTTTCAAGTTCCATCCCACTGTGCCACATCTTGGGCAAGTGTTTTCTGCTATAGCCTTGTATGATGGTAATGGTGATGATAATGATGGTAATGGTGATGATAATGATGATAATGGTGATGATGATGATGATATAGTACAATGTCACATTTGCTAGTTCTAAAACTTAGCAGAAGACATGTGAGTCTGTAGCCAATATTTAGCATAGCCTTAAATTTATCTCAGGTGTGTTATATGATGGCAATATTGCCTATTATTCCAATGAGATTGATTAAGTAAGTACCTGTATTGTAGTGGGACATTTCCATCAACTATCCCACCTCTACAGTTGAGCTTGTTATGAGTCAAAAAGAATCAATATTTTTGTTTTGTCATACCACATCTTGTCCTAGACTCAATAATACCAGACCATGTTAGTTAAATATAGCATAACATTACATCATCATCTTAAAGCTATGACTAAGAATTAGTCTACACAAACATACATACATATGTATGAACATACCTACACACACATACATATACACACATGCGCATATAACATACATAAGTACGTATGTATATGTATACATGTATGTGTATTTATGACTATATATATATATATATATATATATATATATATGTATGTATACAGGGTGCAGTGAATAAATTGTCATCTAAATTATGCAAAAATGAAAATAACACTGACATCTCATTTAAACAGATACATTTACCAAAATTACATAAAAATATCTTGAAATACTAAAGAATAAATTTATTCAATAAAATCACCATTGGCTTCAACCACGGCCACCATTCAACTATCCTTTTGTTATAATATTCTTCTTAATAATCCTCTGAATAATCCTAAACTTTAACTGTATACAATATAGCAACATTGTTTAAAATATTTAACTATAGTACTACATTATGAGACTTCCTGTTTCATTATCAACGGTCTGCTAGTGGGTGACCCCCTTAATTGTCAGCTAATATCTTGTTTTCAGTTTTCCTTTACCAACCTTCATGATATTGCTTCTAATAAATCTTGGTTTTTATGACTATACCAACTATGGTGTCTGTCTGCTCCCTCAGCCCAACCCCTAACAGATACTGCCCTCTGTTCTCTCAGCCTTAGATATATAAGGGATTTGATAAATTAGTCTATAAATTAAAACTGACCCCATAAAAACAAAAATCAGTGACAGGCAGAGTCTGTAACAATGTATATCTTCTTGAAAAGCTTAGTAACTTCTATGCTGGAGTAAGAACAACATGTTCTTTATCTTTCTCCTTAACTTCTTGGAGATTTTAGGTATAATTATACTAATGTGTCCATATGTTCTAATTTAATTAAATTCTATGTCTTTGTGCAGCTGAAGATTGCTCTGCATTTTAAATTGATGTAATGTTTGCATTGTTCTATTAAATAGAGTTGCATGAAACGATCATACTGCATTACCTCTGGATATCCTTGTTGCTTATTTTGATTTTAATCACCTTACTTTGAAATTGCATGGATAATACTGTACTAAATCCTGGTGCCTCAACTTAAGTACCATATTCATCTGAATCTAAATTTTTGCTGAACCCATCTACCATACCAAAAGTATATATATATATATATATATATATATATATATATTACAAAGTGAGATAGGGGTTATGAGTGTAACCCACTATGGGATATCATTTATCCAATATTCTGCCAGTGAAGTACCCAGAAAGGCTAATACATAAATGCTAAGAATTGAAATGCAATTAATTCACTTATTGTATTATATGGGCGAAGGTAAAATGTTTTACCTCAAATTCATAATACAAAATAAGAAAATGGAGGAATAGATTTCTTTCAATCATCAACTACTAGATAATACCAATTCATATAATTTATTAACTAATTATTTAGGAACATCCAAATCAAACAGAATAATACAGAATAAAACAGTACACATCAATAAGTAAGATAATACCATAAGAACAATACATATAAATATAAAATGGATCTTACAGCTGTTTCAGCCTGTAGATAAGAGTATCTCATTATGCTCATATTAGTCAGATGTATTGAGGTAATATACAGTTATAAAT
>NC_042998.1:135993110-136005610 GCF_006345805.1 Octopus sinensis | reverse complement strand
TCTCTATATAATATATATTATATATATATATATATATATATATATATATGTAGTTGATCGACTACTCTCTCACTTACGTCTTTTCAGCAAAAAAATATCAAAAAAAAACCAGAAAACAAAAACAAAAAAAAAAAGAAAAGAAAAGAAAACCCATCAACCACAATTGAAATGAAAAATGATCATTTGCCTTTTTACTATAGAGATGATTGGGTTCTAATACCTGCTGTGTGTTCCTAACAATATAATATATGAAAATAAGCTCTGTTCTAAATATAAGTTGACATGTTTTCATGGAAGGTTGGAACTGAATGACATTGCATTTTCATAGTCAAATGAAAACTAGCAGGTGAATTAACAGTTAGCTGATGATTATTTAGTCAGTATGTAGCTTAAACAAATTAAAAGTCCCAGTCTTCAACAATAAAATATTGCTAATAATTGATTACTTAATAACTATTTCACTTTTAACTTTACAATATTTTCATTGTTGAAATGATTATTGCAAAATTTAAACGTTTTCCACATTGTCAGTACTTCATGTCACAAATCAACCTCAAAGTCAAAGAGTAATTTGTTAATCAGCCAGGCAGACTGAGGTAATAATAATAATAATAATAATAATAATAATAATCCTTTCTATTAAAGGTACAAGGCGTAAAAGTTGAGGGCAGGGTACTAATTGATTATATTGACCCCCACTGTTTTACTGGTACTCATTTATCAACTCGGAAAGGATGGAAGGCAAAGTTGATCTCAGTGGAATTTGAACTCAGAATGTAGCAACAAGTGAAATACTGCTAAGCATTTCACCTTGCATGCTAATGATTCTGTCAGCTCACCACTTTAATAATAATAATAATGATGATGATGATGATGATAATAATAATTTAAAATTTTGGCACAATGCCAGCAGGTTTGGGGGAAGAGCTAAGTCAACTAAATCAACCCCAGTGCTAGCTGATGCTTATTTTATCAGCCTTGAAAGGATGAAAGGCAAAGTCAACCTCTGTGGAATAATAATAATAATAATAATGAAGCGAGAGAGAGAGAGAGAGAGAGAGAGAGAGAGAGAGACCCCACCTTCAGTCATGAATGGCCATGAGATTGCACTTAGAAAGTTACCTTTTGAAACACAAGTCTGGGTGAGGTTGCTTATGGAAGACCAGCAGTCACCCATGCATACTAGCCTCCCCTCTCTATATCAATATTATCAATGGAAAGGTCAAATGCCAATACAGCTTGGCACCAGTGACTCATTTCTACAGTTGAGTGAACTAGGGCAATGTGAAATAAAGTGTCTTGCCCAGTCTGGAAATCAAACTCTCTACCTCATGATTGTGAGCCCAATGCCCTAACCACTGAGCCATGTGCCTTCACAAATTATAATAATAATGGTAATAATAATAATAAAAGCACTTGAAACATGAGCATAATACAGTGATCTTTTGTAAAGTTTCAACTCTGGTCCAAGAGAACACTTTTCCATGACCTTAATCTCATATATGTTCTCAAATGAATGACTGTCAATAACAGTGAGGGCAAATATCCTAATGGTAGGGCCTCCCATAGTGGACAGGTCAAAAGACAGAGGTCAGACTAATATGGACCACCTTTTACCAGAGGTAAAAATAGGTTTGCATGGGGCCAAAACCCCTACATAAAAAAGCAATGTTACAGAAGCACCTATGACAATTTAAAACTAACAAGACCTGGGTGAGGAAGGCCTTCCCTTAGGAAAACATATGACAGGGTGCAACTACATGTTAAGGGAAGCTGCAAAGCTAACTCACCTTCTGAAAGGTAACTGGAAATGAAATACTGAGACAGAGCTGAAAAGGCAAGGATTCAATTGGAGAGAAGCAGAAAAACCAACCCTATAGCATAGTTAAACTATACATAAAAATAATCAGGAACAAGAGTGTGTGAGTGTATTGTTTATTTTTCTTCAAGCAGCTTCACACTGTGAGGGTGAGTACAATCAGCCATCTAAATTCCCAGACTCCTCTCTTGCCTAACTGGAAGTCCCTTCTTTGTGGACCAGCTCACTAGCTAGCCCATAGTGAAGTTCTTGTCTACAGTTCATCTGTTATCAGTCCATGGGCAATGCCCTACAACCCAGAGTCAAAAACAGTGGAGAAAAGTTGTCAAATGGCATATACTCATATACTCCATAGGAAGTGAAGGACTTAAAGCTAATGCAAGTGTTATAATAGCCCTTACTATAGGTTGTGTGACCTGGAACATTAACAAATAACTAAAAAAGCTTTCCTCAGTCTTACAAAGATGTGATTCTTTAGAAAATTTTTTAAGGTGTCCTATGCTTATCTAAGGACCTTGATGTTTGTCACTCTACCTGCAAAGACCACCAGAAAGTTTCTCGACAGCATAAAGAGTCACTAAGCTCAGTTCACTAGACTCTATAAAAGAAAATACTTTGCTCACTTAGTGACAACCTGGAAACTGAAAGGTAAAAAAAGCTAGGGAAGATGACTGATGCCCTTTCAAGGAGGACCAGCTCAATAACATGATAAGTTCATGTGAAACAAGAGAGCATGGAAGTTTATCATCATTGAAGTTTGTAGATATGGTATGCAAAGAAGGAGCAGCTCTCACATTTTGAGACATATCTATGAAATTGTTCTCCAAACACTTAGCTTTTTCGAAACCTGGCTGACTGAGGTTGCCTCTCATTCTATGATACAGAATTATGAGAAGAGTACATTTCACTTGATCAAATGAATACTCATTGTCAAAACCAACAGATGTCCATCACTGTACACACATATACACAAATGCATGCATGCACTCATGTGTGCGCATGCACACACACACACACACGCACACATACACACAGAGGTAATTGTGTTATGTTTGAAAATATGTGCTACCAGCTAATGGCAGTCTGCAATTTGACCAATGAAAACAGAGGAGACATTAAGGACAGGATGTCAAGCTGTGTTCTTAATCTCATTTTTATCTGCATCATAGCAAGTTTATCATCTTTCAACAATTACCAATAGACCTTTTATGATAAACAGAAATATCTGGTTGTGATGTAGGTGGGGTGGGGGGGACATGTAACTGTATATCACAATGAGTTTGATAAAACTGTTAAATATAGAATAATGTTCTACTTGAGCTCAAAGTCAACACATTTATAGAGAGCTTCCTTTGGATGTGTTTCTGATATGGATACAAGGCCTGCAAATTGGATGGAGAAGCAGGATAATTGGTAAAAACCCCTAATACTTCACTGGTACTTTCTTTAAGTGTTCCTGCTGAAATGAAAAGCAAAGCTGGCCACATCAGAATTTGCACTAAGGATATAAAAATCTGGACAAAATTTCACAAAGCATTTTGTCTGAGGCTTTAATCATTCTGCCAACCCATCACTGTAATAATAATAATAATAATAATAATAATCCTTTCTATTATAAGCACAAAGACTGAAATTTAGGTGGTTGGGGGAGGGGCTAGTTGATTACATTGACCCCCAGAAGGATGAAAGGCAAAGTCAACCTCAGTGGAATTTGAACTCAGAACATAAGAATGGACAGAACACTGCTAAGCATTTTGCCTGGCATGCTAATGATTCTACCAGCTCACCACCACCCATAATAATAATAATAATAATAATAATAATAATAATGGTTTGAAATTTTGCCACAAGGGCAGCCATTTTGGGGAGGGGATGAGTTGATTACATTGATCCCCCAGTGTTTCACTAGTACTTAATTTATCGATTCCAAAAGGATGAAAGGCAAAGTCGACCTCAATGGAATTTGAACTAAGAATGCAGTGACAAGGCAAAATACTGCTAAGCATGTCATCAAGCATGCTAACAATTCTGCCAGTTAAAGAACAGGAATAAACACACACACACACACATATATGCACATACACACACGACAGGTTTATTTCTCCTTGCTTCTAACTGTCCTCCTGCATTTACCTCTCAGTGCTATCAATCTCGCCTCTCTCCCTCACTTTCTCTTGCTTTCTCCTCTTTGCCACTTTGCCTCTCACTTCAACTATACTTCCTCTGATTCTGTTCCTCCCCTCTCTCCTTCTTTGCCACTCACTTCAAGTATACCTCTTCTACTTAACACCTTATATTTCTTTTATTTTTTGTACCTTTCCCTTCAACCTTTTTACCCCTTCCTTTGAAGTAAGTGTGATATATACCACAGGTATGTACAAAAAACAAAAAAAATACTAAGCATATTAATATTGATAATAAAAAGGCATAAGACAACAATTTTTGTGGAGAGATCAGTGAATTACATTTATATCTCCCCCCACCCCAGCATTTGACTAGTACTTTATTTTTATCAAGTATGACACAAATATGACAAGATTTGAGCTTTAAATTACAAATACACTCTATCTGATGTACCATCATATTGTTTCCATTTATCCAAACTCACTCACAAGATTTGGTTAGATCCAGGGCTATAGTCATTGCATATATTCAAGGTGCCATGCAGTGGGATGAAACTTGGGAGGAAAGGCAAAGTTGACCATGATAGGATTTGAATTCAGAACATAAAGAGTCAGAAGAAGCACTGGGATGCATTTTTGTCCGATACACTACTGATTCTACCAAGCATTAAACTTAGATATGTTTCGACCAAAGATTGGTCCAGGCCATGTCTAACTTAATAGCACCACCTGATAGGATTATTCGAATCTGTTTAAGTCAAGTTTTGTTCAAGTAGTGAGTTCTTGTTGGGTGAGTTGTATCCAATTATGGGTGGCTTATCTGGTATTCTTTGAAGGAATCTATCCAGACTCTGTTTAAAGTTCATTGTTTCTAATTTAAGCACAAGGTGGCAATTTTGAAGGGTGGGTGTTAAACAATACCATCACAGATCCCACTGCCATGGGTGGTAGAAGTGTTGAATTCAAAAAGATTACCAAAGTTGATATTGGACATATGGTGAATATGATGATTTCTTTACCTAATAATAATAATAATAATAATAATAATAATTATAATAATAATAATAATAATAATGATAATGATAATTCCTTTAACAACAATACTCTGTCCATTCTTTGTTTGATGGTATGGCATGTTTAGCTGTTGGTTATCAATATCAATTACTTTGTAAGACTGTGATAAATAAATGAAATATCGATGGTTGGTTAGATTTTGAGTCTTAGACTAATTCCTAAAGAATAATCAATTGATTTATAGAAGGTTAGCATTTTGTTATGTAGATTCATTTGCTTTTCATATTTCTGTCATCTAGAGGTGCCTTTGGGTAGTAAAATGTTATTGCTTGGGTGTTAGGTCTAACATATCATTTGGTTTAATTAACATCCCTACCAGTTGAGAGAGAGAAAGAGAGATGTATTTATGGCAGGCTTTGTACAGTTTCTCATCTCCCAAATTTAATCACAAGACATTGGCTGAAACTGAGTTACAGTAGAAGATATTTACTCAAGCTATCATGCAGGGGGACTGAACCTGAAGTAAACTTCATAATCAGTGTCATGATTCTCAATTAAGAAAGAATATTTAAGATATTAATTAGCTTTATTCAAAATGTGTGTATGTGTCTTCTTGTTTTGGTATTACATACTAAATGTAAACAAACTTCACCATTATAGAAGTGGTGTCGTTCATTAGTAGTCTTCCATGAAAACATGTACAACCAATGTGCTGTTCACGTTCAAATGATTTGGCTAATATTACCTTACTTGGAAACATTTAAAGGTTGGTGACAGGAAGAGCATCTGGTCATAGAAAATCTATCTCAACACATTTCATCCTACTCATGTGAGCATGGAAAATGGACATTAAAATGATGATGATGATGATAATTAATGTAAAACTAGAATATTTCCTCAAATGTCACATCCAGTATCCCAAATCGTGGTACCAATATTGGCATTAAAATGACATTATGGGATAGGAATCCATTGAAGGAATAGAGATTTGACAAATCACAAAATGATGTTGGTGACATTCTTGTCGATTCTATGAAGTTAAAGCATTTTAACCAAGAATAAAGGAAACATTTGTTGACAACAGATACAAATATTTAACCTGGCTATATGCCATTCATATTCCTTGTGAGAATGTCATGACCAAGTTTAAATGTTATTTAGCATTGTAAATATTGTTAGAATAAAGCTTTAGGTCATCTATTGAGTGTATAGGGTGAGGAGAACAAAAACTAATGACGTGTGAGTGACTTGACTTCTTCTTTCACCCTCCACTGCACAGAACTAAACCTATAACTTCTTTTGATGCTTTAATTTCTTGGTAGAAGTTGTTAAGAGATTAATTAATTTTCTCTTAACATTTGCTTTATTTAAGTAGAGTTTGTCAAAGTATAGCAATTCTTTTATTACATTTATTCTAGAACAATGAGACTTATGAGGTCAAAGAATCATCATCATCATCATCATTTAGCATCTGTATTCCTCACTGGCATAGGTTTGACAATGTGGCAGGATCTGACTTAGCAGAAGACTGTTTTGAGTTCTGACATCTGTTTTAGCATGGTTTCTATGGCTGGACACCCTTCCAAATGCCAACCACTTTACAGCATATACTGGGTCATTGGCAGTAGTGAGATTGCCAGGTACCAGGTTGAGTCAAAAATATTTTCATATTTCAAGCTTTAATTAATTGTCCAAACAAATTACAAAGTGTTTATTTATCAAAATATATCCCCTGAAAGCCTGCTGTCTCTTGGCATCATTGTGCCAAAAGCTCAATTCCATGCTTATACCATTTGACTGGTTTAGAGGCAAAAAAACTCCCTGCACCTATTTTCAACCTCATCTACATTGTTGAAACTCCATCTGTGCAGGAAATGAGACATGGTGCAAGGCTTGGATTGTAGGCGGGATGAGGCAGCACTCATATCCCCTCAAGTTTGCACTTGGTCACTTTGGCAGTGTGTGCTGGGGTATTGTCATGTCATAAGAGTGATTCACCAATATTGGGTAGTAGGCTTTTAAAGCATCATATATTTGATGCACTTGTTTAGTATGAAGGTTAGCATTTACTGCATGACTATCTGGGACAAGCTCAAAGTGCAACACCTCCTTGAAATTCCACCAAACACACAACATGACCTTCTGTTCAAACTACCCATGTTTAACAACAGGTTCAGAAGCCTGGCTAGAACAAAGCCACTGATTTCTTTAATTAGAATTACGAAAATAGATCCATTGTCCATCTCCACTTACAATTTGACACCAAAACGAGGTATCTCAAGGATTTGTCAGCAATCGTTTGCAAATGTTCACACATTGTTGAGTCTGGTCATTGGTCAGTTCATGATGTGTCAGTTGGTGGTACTTTGTGAAGGACCAAGTTCTGCCAACAGTTTACAAGTGCTTGTGCCTGGCTGTCATTCAACCATTTCAAGCAAGGCCTCATTTTTCACTAAAGAAGGCCTCCCTGAACTTTGCTTTGTCTTTGAGTCTGGTGTCACCTTCCTTGGAATGTCTGAACCAGTTTTGAACTACATGTTTGTTGACATTTCTTGGGCTTTGCACATCATTAATTTCTTTTGCCACTACCCTTGCATTCAGTGTTTTTTTCCTCATAGTTAGCGTAAAGTGGTTCTAATTGCAATTTTTTCACCACTCATTAACAAACCTGTAAAATAAGGAATAAACAATGTTTATATGCTATGCAAATAAAAAATAGATAAAGATTAAACAATGCAGCATCAATTAAACTACTTGTATCAAATTAATGATATAACATGGTGATACAAATTGTCGAAAATCATCAGTGAAAATTCCAAAAAAAATCTTTTGATTTAACCTGGTAGATCACAAGATGAGGTGTAATTTCAATAAACTAATGAATGAATCATCATCATCATCATCATTGGTGTCGTTGTTGTCCTCCTCATCCTCATTATCATTATCATCATCTGCTGCTGCAGGAGAGAGATTGCTTTGAGTGTTAACTTCTTTTTCGTGCATGATTATAGATTATGCCACATTTCAAATGCTTTTACAACCCGAGAGTAGAAGATGGCTACAAAATAACTAATGAATAAAAGAGACAATTCTGATAAAAAAAAAAACATTAACTGGTTAATGCACACATTGCAAATTAGAATGTATGAGTGGGAAAATAAAAATATGCAACATTTTAAATCACATTGAATTGCACAGTCTGAGTCTGGGAAGTCCTAGCAATTAAGACAAATGGTGAGTTATCTCCTAACTGTCATTACTCCTTGGTCTGTTCAGATTCTGAACAGCAGCATTAAGAGTTGCAGAGTAAACTGCTTTACTAATCACCTTGATTCAACATAGCATTCTGGATTTGACAATAACCATTAATCAAATATCACCAAATAGTGATTAAAGCTTTGTAGGCGAAATCTTGGAGTCCAAAGGTTATGGGACAGCACCTAAACAGAAAAGAAGCTGCTGTTGTATAGACTGGTTTATGTACATCAAATTGGAAGGGATAATCCCTAACAGAAAGGAGTTGGTCCCTCAGTTGGCTATATTTAATTTGACAAGATTTGTAAATTTCAACATAAGCACAAGAATGGCTGTGTGGTTAAGACGCTTACTTCCCAACCAGATGGTTTCAGGTTCAGTATTCTGGGCAAGTGTCTTCTGCTTTATCTTCAGGTCAACCAAAACCATGTGAGTGGGTTTGATAAACAAAAACTGAAAAGCTCATTGTATGTGTGCGTGTGTGTGTAGATATATTTCCTTGTTTGACATTATGTGGTAGTTTTAAATGAATGTCATTGTCATACAAACAGTGTCATTCATTTCCAATATTCTGTAAAAACTTGTCTACCCATGAGGGGAAATATTGCATGGAAACGGGTGACAGTTGGTGAGAGAAAGGCCATCCAGCCATAGAAAGTCTGTTAAAATAAACTCTGTCCAACCCATGCAAGCTTGGAAATGTGGGACATTAAAACAATGATGGATATTTAACACCAATTGTTTTTGTCATTCAAATTCCAGTGATGGGGCTTTTTCTTTGTTAGAAACCAACTCCTACCTTATATATAAAATCCAAATAATTTAAAAACAAAGATGAGATATCTACAAACCTACACACAATATGCATGCATACATATGAATGCAGCTGAAACAACACATAACTAAATGTATATTCTTAGAGAAATACAATCAACCAGAAACTTCAGATGAAGTTGAGATTGAAACAATAGACATTTTCAGAACTTTATGAAAATCAAAGAATGAACAGATTGGAAAATATGTTAGAAATATCTAGACATTTCTATCTCACCCGTTTTTGTTTTTTTTTTTCTCTCCCTCTCTTCTATGTCCTTTACATCTTTCCTTATAACCTTGCAGCCAGACAGTAGATGATAAAAATATTAGACATAAATTTAATCAAAAAGATTAACACATAAATATATGCTTAGATTTTTTTATATATGTGTGTCTATGTCTATATAAATATGTTTGTCTATCTACCTGTCTCTTTCTCTCTCTCTTTCCCTTTCTATCTGTCTATGAAGCTATCTATTTATATATTGCTATTGTCACTCTACCTGTTATAATATCCATTATGATTGTTATTTATTCATCCATTTTATCAAATATAAACATGACCAGATATTTTCCCCTTTGAGACCTAAATCAATCTGTAAAACTTCCTTCAGATTTCTCTGCTTCACATAATTAACTAAATATTCTAGCTGCCCACCTTCACTAAAACTGGTGTGTGACAGCTTCACTAATGTTACAATGGAGCCAGTAGACTGGCAAACATTATATATATATATATATATATATATATATATATATATATATAGGAATTTAAACAAACTGATGTGAATCATAAAATATATAGAAAAGTAAACAGGTAGCCTTCACTCTTGAGAAAATAATGGAAGGCCTAGCAAAGCCAGTCCATTAACTTCTCTATTGTTAGCTACAAGTATCATGCATATAACTATATCACATGTTTTGTATGTGTGTAATACTTGGTGAGGCCTTGAGGCAGTGAAGCTGTGATCTGATGACGACACAATAGTATTAATCTCTACAATTGCTTCTCTGTAATCTTCATGGTTTTTGTTTGTGAAATAGGAATGGCATGATTGTGATATTTGCTTTGAAATATTTCTACTCTCTTACTATCTTTCTCTCTCTGTCCCTGTCTGTCTGTTTCTCTCTCTCTCTCTCTCTCTCTCTCTCTCATGTGCTGAGAAGAACACATACACACTTATTACACACATATATATATATACAGACATACATACATATGTAATATATATATATATATATATATATATATCTGTATATAATATGTATATATGTATATATATATATATATATATTATATATATATATCTGTATATAATATGTATATATGTATATACATATATATATATCTATATGATGATGATGAACATCATCATCATCTAATGTCCGCTTTCTATGCTGGTATGGATTGGATGTTTTGACTGAGGGCTGGCAAGCTAGAAGGCTGCACTAGGCTCCAGTCTGATCTGGCAAAGTTTCTACAGTTGGATGCCCTTCCTAATGCCAACCACTCAACCATATATATGTATATACATATATACATATTTATATATAATATGTTTGTAGGCGCGGGCATAGCTGTGTGGTTAGGGAGCTTGCTTCCTAACTACATGGTTTCGGGTTCAGTCCCACTGCGTGGCACTTTGGGCAGGTGTCTTCTACTATAGCCCCGAGCTGACCGGAGCTTTGTGATTGAATTCGGTAGGCGGAAGTTACTGCCATGTGTGTATGTGTGCATATAGCTGCTCAGTGCCTCTCCGAAAGAGAGAGAGGGATGTATATACATATCTATATATAGTATGTACATATATGTATATACATATATACATATAATATGTATATACATATCTATATATAGTATGTACATATATATATATATGTATATATGAATGTATGTATATACATATATGTGTGTGTGTGTGTATATATATATGTATATATATGTATATATATATATATAATTCGTTTTTGGATTTGGTTTGCCAGATTCTTCCTGTAAATTCGTGTGTTGAAGCATATTCGGTTGTCTGGATAGAGTCATTCTCTTTTGGTGCCATATAATTTAATACACTCAACAGTAAAATTTCCACTTATTTTTTATTTTTCTAAAATTTTCGTTGCTTCTTGCAATCTTTTCAATAGTTCTGACTCTGTCCATTATTCACAGTGTTCCTTTTTGTATTTTTATGCGCATGTGTATGGATCAGTGTGTATGTGTGTGCCTATACATGCATGTATGCATGCATGTATGTATGTATGTATGTATGCATTTGTGTATGCATGTATATGTGTGCATTTGTATCTATTTATGTGTGTACATTTGTATGTATATATTCTGCATATTCATGTGTTTGCATTCCGTGTTTGTGTGTTTTTATGTATGTATGTGTGTTTGTATATGTGTGCATGTACCTCCGTTTCCTTGTGTGTGCATGTCTGAGTGTATGTGTGTGTTTTGCAACTATGTACCATGTTTGTATGTATGGATGTGCATCTCCATATGTGTCCTTGTGTGAAGTAAAGTGTGTGTGTATATATATGGTCATGTATTTCAATCTTCATTTGTGTATGTGTACTTGTCTGTTCATATAGCCTATGTACCTATCTGTCTGGCTATGGGAACGAGTTTGGGCCCCAACTATGCAAACCTGTCTGTTGGCTACGTTGTGGCCCAAATATTCTCAAGTTTCACTGGTCCCACTCCCGAACTATACAGCCATTATTTTGATGACTGTATCAGTGTGACCTCACTCTCCCGCAAACATCTAGACTCTTTCCACTCTTTTGTCAAATCTTTCCATCCTGCCCTCCACTTCTCCTGCACTATCTCTGACACCGCTGTCTTCTTTCTTGACATTTCAGTCAGCATTCATCCACTCTCACCATCTCCATCAACTACAAAAACACAGACTCACACTCATACCTCAACTTCCCCTCCTCCCACCCTAAACACACCAAGATCTGTAGTGACGACCATGACTTTGTGACTCAGTCTCAACTCTTGGCTCGCCACTTCACCCTATGTGGATATCCCCTCACCACTATCCACACTGCCCTTGCCAGAGACGTTCTGTGGACCGTGCATCTGCTCTCTACCCCCACAACCCACCCCGCCGTCTCCTGTCCTCCTCACCTACCACCCCACGACCCTATCTCTCCAATGCAACATTCTCCAAGCCTTCTGGCGACTCCAGTCTGACCTGCCCACTTCCCTAACCGACTCCTCCTCTGCTTCAAACAAGTCCACAACCTACGATATCTCTTGGTCCACAGCTTCTTCCCTAACCCAACCTCCCAACCCAGCTCATTCCCCTGCTGCACTTGTCCTTACCTCTCCAACACCACCCTCCTCATCGGCACCCACCATCAACCCTATCATATCACCGACTCCTTCACCTGCACTTGTACCAATGTTATCTACTGCATCTCCTGCTCTCTCTACCCTTCTCTATACATCGGGCAAACGGGACGCC
>NC_042998.1:135935610-135988110 GCF_006345805.1 Octopus sinensis | reverse complement strand
CACTCAACAACTAATTTGACTAAATCAACTGTAGCCCCTCTTCACCAAAAAGTCTGGCCCTGTGTCCTAAATTAGAAACCATTATCATTGTAAACTAATTAGGTAAAGTCAGGTCTCACTTATGTAAAAATAGTGAATTGAAGATCTTCAATAATCTGAGGATATCCAATCAATTTAATAGACAAAAACTTCCCCTGGAAGTGTTTAAAATCCCAAAATAACAGAGTGATAATATCGCTAGTAAGATCAGATGACTGAAAGTTTTGGACAATATAGACAGTGTTGATACTGGAATGGATGTGGTCTTTAAAGCTAAATGGTGAAAGTGATGGACATGTTGCTGACATACTAGTGCTTCTCAACAAAGCACACTCAACTCAGTGTGCTTTGCATGAGTCAGATGGAATTTGATGAAGCAGATTTTCTATAGTTGGATGCACTTCTTGTCACCAACCTTCACCTGTATCTAAGTAAGGTACTGATTCTTTGTGTCTAGATATGCTTTCATACATAGTAGACTGGAAAAGAATGACACCACTTGTGTGACAGTGTTGTTTGTTGACAACTATCGAGCGATGTCAAAACGAGAGAGAGATGCACACACACATACACACACACACATGCACACACACACACACACACACACACACACCACACACTATGATGATGATGATGATGATGATGATGTTTTCTTTTGCCATGCTGGTATGGGCTGGATGGTTCAACATGAACAGATGAGCCAGAAGGTTGCACTGAGCTCCAGTGTCTGCTTTGGTATCATGCACACATGAACACATATCCATCACACATTCACACACATATATGTATCATCATATATATATATATATATATATATATATATATATAGACATTGTGAATGGATGTAAGGGAATTCGCTCCTGTGTTGGTTAGTATAAGCAGCTGCTATCTGACCAACCTCGGAGCAAATTCTCTTACGTTCATTGATGATGCCTCCGGCAGGCAAAATGAGGCTGACACTCGCCTCTCTCCCCCTCTTCCCTTCTCGTGCTTTCTCTTCTAGTCAGCCCCTAGACCATGGACATCATGACCCTCTTTTTCTGGCTCATCTCCCACCACTGCTTTGCAACTTGTATTAGTTTGTTTATATCCCCATAACTTAGAAGTTTTGCAAAACAGATTGGCAGAATAGTTCTCGAGTTGATTCATTGGATTAAAACCCTTCAAGGCAGTGCACCAGGTTGGCTGCAATTTCGATTACTGAAAGGAAGTAAAAGATAAAAGAGAAACAATATATAAAGAATACAGCTGAGGGGAAATATCCCCAGATCTCAGGAGAGAAAGCTCTTTTTTTTTTCCTGTCCCTTGAGGTATTGTCCTTAAGCTATATCATTGACTGTTACACTTAGGCAAAGTTTCAATATCCACTTATGTACCTGCTACCTTTTACTTGTTTCAGTCATTAGACTGTGGCCATGCTGGGGCACTGCCTTGAAGAATTTTTTAGTTGAATAAATTGACCCCAGTATTTATTTTTTTTAAAAGCCTGTCACATATTCTATCGCTATCTTTTGTTGAACCACTAAGTTATGATGACATAAGCACACCAGCACTGGTTGTCAAGCAGTGGTGGTGGTGGACAAACAAAGACACACAAACACATACAAAGCAGGCTTCTTTCAGTATCCGTTTAGTATAAGGCTATAGTAGAAGACACTTGCCCAAGGTGCCATACAATGGTTCAAGTATTTTATAGAAATTAATGTTGTATACTCATATGATTCATGTGCCTGTGAGCAAACAAGCGATCCTCTTTGTTGTTGCTCAGCCTGTTAGAAATAGCAGTTAAATCTCTCTCAAACCACACCCTGCTTTTTTTAAGATTGACACATTGCATATGGTCGTTTTGAATACACTATATTTAAACAAAAGGCTAGATGGCTAGTATTTTTGATATGTCTGTTTGATCAAAGACCAGAGCTGACCTGAGGCTAAACAGCAACAGGTTATGGGATTATAATAGTTTTAGTCAGCAGCACTGTGAGATGCTTATTTTTATAATGGTAGTAGTAGTTGTTGTTGTTGTTTAACCCTAGGTAGCTTGATCAAACATTATGATCAAAGATGTTCCAGGTTTGACATTTTATTTAGACATAGTGCATGTAGGGCCACATTATCCACTGTTTTGAATGTGATATGTGGGAGGTTTGGTTGCCATTTTAAGCAAGTTGATTGATCGCATATAGACTTCTTTGTTGGCTGATAATCATGGTTGTGATTGGGTTGGTGATATTGGCATAGAAAAGTAAGTAGATGGTGATGGTAGTGGTAGTATTAATTTAAACATCATACTTTTTGTATTGTTCGTATAGAATAAAATGAAATATCAAGAATAAAAGAATATTAGAAATCTCAAATAAGATTAATATATTCTTATTCTTAAAATCAATTATAGACTGAATATTCTCAAATTAAACTATACAAAATCAATTTAATAATGTTAGTGACATATGATTAAGTACATTTAATAAATACAAAATATATTTTTTAAGAGAAAAAGCATTATCAATTCTCTTATATAATTACTATAAAATGTTGAGCTAAAATTATATATCTTTCTTTCCCATGTACATACTCACATGTACACTACATACATTGTCTATATGTAAATATGTGTGTGTATGCGTATGTATATTTGTATGTGTTAGTGCATATATATATATATATATTTTCTTTCACTGGTTCAGTCATTGTACTGTGAGCATGCTGAACTACTAACACTAGCTTCTGGGCTTATAGTCAAAATATATCAATCTAACTACTTTGTGTGAACCTTATTTTAGTGATCCCTGTGTATCAAACTGTTAAATTCACCTACTGATTTAATCCCCTTTGAGATGTAAATCCTAAATGATATTCACATCGATTTACAGTAAATTTACATATGAGACATACTCAATGTTAGTGATAAGACATTGGGCAACTAGAGGCTGTAGTAGAAGATGCTGATGAAGCAAATTTCTTAATCACACTGCTGTATCTGTGCTAGGTACCTGGCACAGATGCAAGCACGGCTATGTGGTGGTTAACAACTTAAATTCCCCAACTGTATAACAGGGTTCATTATCTCTAAACGGCCCTGTGGGCAAGTATTTTTGGCTATATCTCTAGGCTGGCTGTAACCTTGTGAATGGATTTAGTAGAGAGGAAATGAAAGATGCTCATCATGTGTGCATACACATACACACACTACCATCATCATCATCGTCATGCTGGCATGGACTAGCAAGCCAGAAGACTGCACCCAGTTTCACTGTTTTGGCATAGTTTTTATGGTTGGATGTCCATCCTAATGCCAATCACTTTATAGATTCGACTGAGTGTTTTTCATTTGGCACCAGCACAGGCAAGGTCTGTTTTGGAATAATTTTTTTACAGCTGGATACCCTTCCTTATGCCAACCACTTTACAGAGTTGACTGGGTGCTTTTCACATGATACCAGCCCTAGTGAGGTCTGTTTTGACATAGTTTTTACAGCTGGATGCCCTTCTTAATGCCAACTATTTTATTCACATACATATCACTGTCAGCATCGTTTAATGTCTATTTTCCATGCTGGCATGTGCTGGATGGTTTGGCAGGAGCCGGTGAGTCAGAAAATTGCACCAAGCTCTATAGTCTGCTTTAGTATGGTGTCTGTGATTGGATACTGTTCCTAATGGCAACTACTTTACAGAGTGTACTGGGTGCTTTTTACATGGCCATTGCTACTCATATTTTCTCACATTGTTCAGTCATTAAGGTAACAAAAGGGATGTTTCACCTGAACAATCATTATACATAGCATGAAACTCTGAGTAGCCAAACAATGCAGTAATCGACTCATCAGCTATTTTCAAATAAATTCAAATTCTACCACCTACATTGAATACTCTCTCTCTCTCATTTATAATCCTGTATAAAGATATTAAAAGCTATAAAGTTTATAAAACATGCTTTTATTTAAAAAATACTTATTCAGAATACGTAACATAGTCTTGTATTTGTTTTAAGCTGTTTGTTACAAGATGAGTATTTTTTTTTTATCTTCTACAACCACAGTTTCTTTTTGAGCTCAGCTCGCATGTTCTTACACATTCTCTTTCTCTTCTTCTCTCCTTCTTTGTCTTCTCTTCCTCTTCCATTATCTAATTTAAAGAAGTGTAAAGAAAACATTATCTTCTTACCCCACTTTCCCTGCTTCCCATTTTAGGGGAGTATAAAACAAGTATTATCTGTTTATTATTAAAACAACATTATCTACATGACTCATATGACACTAGCTTGAATATACACACACGCACAGTAATATTGGGCCAGTTATTCTTGCATTCAGAATTATGTTTGGGAACACATACACACACATGTGCACACACAGGTTTTGTATGCTCAAGTCAACAAGTGTGCCTCAATGTAGTCATTCATTTTGGTTAAAATAGCAACCAAATTTCCCTCAAATAGAGAACACCGATTGTTAAGTGATGGAAGTGGGGGGACCATAGACACACACACACACACACACACATGTATATTATTATATACGACTGGCTTCTACACAGTTTTCATCTACAAAATTCTCTCACAGGGCATTGATCAATCCAGAGCTATAGTAGAAGATACTTGACCAAGGTGCCAAACAATGGAACTGAACCCAAAACCATATGGTTCCAAAGTGAGTTTCTTAACCACACAAGCATACCTGCACCAGGATTATTAAGAGATTTGTCACTGATAGACAGGTTTCTGGTTTCTTATGATTGATTCATTGTAGAGTTTTCAGTAGTTTAAATCAATTTAGTAAAATAAACTTGGAGAAGGAGAAAAGCTGATTTATGTTTTAAAGAATATCTCCTTATGATGGAATCTCTAATCTCTACATGTTTCTTTGACTTGGTAGAAATAGCAGCCAAATCTCTCTCAAATCCCATACCCTTATATCAAAAAGAGAAAGAATACATTAAATTATATGCAAAATCTTTGGCTTCAATCATTGGATATGAATGTGTTAATGAATACACACGGATGCAGGGGACAACAGGATGTTTTCTTCCTCTTTGTGCTATGCATACTAGTGTCAGTTACCATGGATTGTCATCTCTTACTGTTCTATACACAACTTAAAAAGTTATTAAATTAGTTTTCCAGTGGTTTCCATTCTCTTAAAGACTTCAGTATTGGTTACTGTATCAGTATAGGATATCTTAATATTTATTAAAGTATTGACATCTCTATTGCATTGATTTTACAAGTCATTATTACAAATCAATTAATGTGAGTTGAAAATGACCTGGTGGAAATTATGTCAAGGCTCGGCTGAGATAGAAGTTGACGGCTATCAAGAGAGAATAAAATGTGAGCAAAATAATACCTGACACATAGTTGCTACTGGAATAAAAATTACAAGACAGAGACTGGCTTGCATGGCATTGACAATTTAGTAGAGAAAAAGAGAGAGCAGAATGGATTTCCATGTGACTTTTTAGAAAAATTTGGTTCCCCAAACTACTAGTCTCTGATGGGTTAAAACAACACACATGACAAGGGTGAACTAAAATGTTGACTGTTCAAAATGGCATCATAGTCTCACTACACACACATATATATATAAATAGCATGCTTTTATATTAGTAATTACTTATATCTGTATAGTATTTAACTCTTTATTGCCTCTAGGTGAAACTTATATATCTAATGTCATATTCACTACTTTGTTTTTCTAACTGGAGAGTAGGGCTTCGGTTTGACTGGTGTTTTGTAGAACAACAATTAATTCTCTTCTTCCTTTCAATCCTTTGTTTTTAACAAATAATCAATGAAACTAGCAAAGAAAAAAATATTGATTTCTTGTATGTGTACAAAGCTTTAGATTTTGGAGGGCAAAATTAGATTAGATCAATCCTAGTTCGTGGCCTATAATATTTTATCAGCTCCTGTACCTAACTAATACATATTTTATCAACCCTATTACATAGCTCACACTATTTTATCAGCCTCAATATGTGGCCTATACTATTTTATCAACCCCAATACTTGATTGGTACATATTTTATCAAACTAAGTACTCAGTAGTGTTTATTTTACCAAATCCAGTTCATGACTTGTACTTAACCCCAGAGAGGTGAATGTCAAGTGTGGACTCAGTGCAGTTTGAACTTAGGTTGTAAAGGAAGGCAGCTAAATACCACAAGATTTTTGGCCAATACTCTGCCAATTTTACCAAAGAAATAAATATTGGCTAAATTCTGGTTTAAGAACCCCATATAACCCCTCATCAGCTTTTTTTTTTTATGGAATTTTCAGAAATTTTTGTGAATTTGTGTTCTACACACAGGAATTCATACGGTTATGCAAAGGAAATTTCTTTGTTAACCCCCTGCCCCAACAAATCTTAAAATTTCCACTGTTTTTCCAATTCAACTTTTGAATCAAAGTTTAAAATGTAGACAGTCCTAATTTTTACTTTAAATTCCAGCAGTGGACCACCCTGGGTTGTATCATCATTCCATTAAATGTGTTAATGGGGAGAAAAATATTGAAAAACATCAATACATGTCAGAGTGACAAGGAAACAAGGGCAATATCAGATGGTCGTAGGATGTGCTAAAAACAACAGCTAGATCGACCTTAAATCACACCCATTTTATTGCCTAATTGTATGAATTCCTGTGTATAGAACATAAATTGGAAAAAATTTCTGAAAATTCCAAAAAATGAAGAAGTTACGAGGGGTTATATGGGGACTTAAACCAAAATTCTGCTGAAATACTAAGTAAAAAGTTTGAAAAACATGCTGTGAATATTCAATATTTTCCGTAGAATTATATTTCTAGAGAAAAATGACTGCCAATATTAGCTTCCTTCCAACCACATTTCATATTCTTATTATCTACTTGATTAGTTAGATTCTCCTAATTTTTCACTCATTTACGCATAATAAATTACTAATGACCTTAAAAAAGGCATGACCATTTCACAATATTTCCCTTCCTTGATAAATCTGAGGCCTTGCAGCTATGTAAAATGTAATTTTGTTTTTGTCTGCTTTCATCATTGTTTTTTCTTAGTTCTATTTTACTTTTAATGTATGAGTGTGTATGAGTAAAAATGTATATCAGTATTTGTACCTATGTATATTTGTGTGTGTGTGTATAACATCATAGTCATCATCACTGTTTAACATGTTTTCCATACTGGCATGGGTTGGATGGTTTGAGAGAAACTGGCAAGGCCAGGAGCCGCACCGGGTTCCATTGTCTGTTTTGACATGGTTTCTACAGCTGGATGTCTTTCCTCATGCCAACCACTTTACAGAGTGTACTGGATGCTTTTTACTTGGTACCACCACCAATGCTTTTTATGTGGCACCGGCACTGACAGTCACCAAGTACCTTACAAGACAAAACATCCCTCAACTGGGAGGGTGTGTGTGTTTGTGTGTGTGTGTGTGTGTGTGTATTGGGCAGATATACTTGTCAAGCAAGTGAATTGCTTTGAGACTGAGTGATGAAATTAAGACAATTGCAGCATGGAAAATACATGTCAGCCATTCAAAAACACACTAAAAAACCCCTCTTAAACTTCACTTTATTGTTTATTACTTCATGAAAAAATTTCTAATGTATTAATTGTAACCTGGTCACTGACACAGTTCCACTGCAACTCAGTGAAGTTAAGTATTTTTGTATGGCTAGTATGTGTCTTTTATACTATAATTGCTCTTTCTCTTGCCAGCCTTGTCTGGCACCTGTGCCGGTAGCACGTAAAAAGCACCCACTACACTCATGGAGTGGTTGGCGTTAGAAAGGGCATCCAGCTGTACAAACACTGCCAGATCAGACTGGGCCTGGTGCAGCCTCCTGACTTCCCAGACCCCAGTTGAACTGTCCAACCCATGCTAGCATGGAAAGCGGACGTTAAACGATGCTGATATATATATATATAATATGTGTAGCTTATTAGCAATTTAACAACCTAAAGGCAAATTTATAGACGTCACTAAGGTGGCAAAGGGTACTAAGTAGTATCACCACTGCTAGAAATAAGAGTCAAAGCTCCATTGTCAAATTACTGATAAGCCACCCATATTATTTGCAGTTTTCACTCTTACTGTTTTTTAAATCAATGCATGAGTTCAACGGTTTTCTTATAAGCTGACAAGGTGAGTTGAGTTTAACCCTAGATGTGGTAAGAACCACTGATGAGAATTAAGATGCTCTGCATCAAAATTTGAGATCAACAGTGATCTGGCTTTGCCCACTGGGGTGCTTGTCTCCCCTTGTCAGTCATTAAGATAGTGCTTCTGTGACGTTTTGATTCTTATTTCTAGCAATGCTGGTACTATAAACTGACAAGGTGAGCTGAGTTTAACCCTAGGTGTGGTAAGAGCCACTGATGAGAAGATGCTTTGCATCAAAATTCAGAATCACCAGTGATCTGGCTGTCTGCTGGGGTGCTTGTCTCCCCTTGTCAGTCATTAGGATATATATATATATATATATATATATATCTCCATGCATACCTACCTGTCTACATACGTATATAGATACTGACATCAGCTGAAAAGCTACATAGAAATAGTGATATCGAAAGGCTCTACCAAAGAAGTGATAAACGAAGCAGATGCTTGGGATCAGTGTAGGTAGCCTTCAGATGTCATATAGTCTCTCTCAGACAGCACTTGCTAAACAACATCAGCAAAAATAAATACATTAACTTAGTGCTGAAAAGTGAAGAGAACAATATCCTATGTGAGGGCAGTGACTCTTTCAGGAAGTACTGTCTTTTTGATGACCTCCCAAACAACCCCAAAACAGCTGGACTAACATATCTCAATAAAGATCTGGAAGTGAAATGCTAAGCTTGTCAAAAAAAGAACTATGTATGGGTATGTTACCTGAAAGACTTGCAAAAGTTAGCAATATCAACATAAAATGAAGTTTCTTTTGAGCTTGTGACTGCTACATCACTTCACACTTGGAAGGTTATGCATTTGCAATCCAAGGAGATTGCTACTAAATGCCTAATCGACAAAAACAGTGTAACCCTTGGAGTTCCGAGATGCAGTCATAAGTGCAGATTACATCATATTTCTGTGGAAGACATCACACATGTGATTACCAGCTGCCCAAAAATGTTATCAAAATACTACCTCTCTAAAAACAATATACAATGCCATTCGGAAAAAAGATTGTCCTGAAATAAATATAGAGCACCCCTTTGTTACTGAATACATACACAAATATTAGCACAAGGAATACTGGTGGGACATTTCCCTCAAAACATCTGTCAAGTGTTAATGTTATAGGCCAGATATTGTTGTTTGGGGCATACAAAACAAAGTATGTATTGTCATAGAGGTCAGCTGTCCTGCTGATGTAAATATCTCTGAAAATCATAGAGAGTAACTACAGACAACTACTTTGAAACCTCCAGCTTCTATATCCAAATTATAAATTCATATTTATACAAATAATAATTGGTGCACTTGGTTTTGTGAAAAGATACTTAAGTCACAATCTGGATAAGCTAGTGTTTTTGTAAAAAGTAATCAATCAACTAATTTGCACATTACAAATACAATCTGTAAGTGGAATATTAAAAATATGCAAGATTTTTCTCAAGTTTAAAATGTGACATTCTTTTTGTTATTTACTTCATAATGATGAAGTTTTGTATCTTTGTTAGAAACCAGCTCCTTCCCCAGAGGAAGAATTTAGTTGAAAAACTTGACCCCAGAACTTATTCCTTGCAAGCCTGGTACTTATTCCATTATTCTCTTTTGCTGAACTGTTAAGTTATGGGGGCATAAACACACCAACATCAGTTGTCAAGCAATGGTGGTAATGGGGGAACAAACACTGACACAAAAACACGCAAATAAATACACCCCACCCACACACACACAACATGCTTCTTTCAGTTTCTGCTTACCAAATCTACTCACAAGGTTTCAATCAGCCCAAAGCTATAGTAAAAGGCACTTGCTCAAGGTTCCATGCAGTGGTACTGAACCCAGAACTATGTGGCTGAGAAGCAGCTTATATATATATATATATATATATTATATATATATATATATATATATATATATATGTATGTGTGTATGTGTGTGTGTGTGTGTGTGTGTGGTGTGTATGAAGTTGTAATCCTGTATGTTTTGTACAGTGATACATTAAGGAGCTTTTTTTTATGAGTGGTATCAAATTAATTGAATTCATATATTGTGACTTAAATGTGTATATATATATATATATATATATATATATATATATACACATACATATGCATATTTGTATGTATATGTATATAAATGTACTATTGATATGTGTCTGTTATGTTGTTGAAATATTATGCAAGTCCTTGTATGCTAAGCCTCAATATAATGTAACTTGTTAAAAGAGAGCTTACTGCTAATTATAACAATAGGTAGCCTCATTTCTCAATCTGAACTTCTTTATATAATTCCTATCTAAAGTGATATTCACAACAGATACACACACATACATGGATGTATATACACACTCACATTTATATATATGTATGTAAATGTATATATATATATATATATATATATATATATATATATATACACACACATACTCACACATATACATATACTAGTCCATGTATGTGTGTGTGTGTTGTATTATATATATATATATATATATATGTGTACATATGTTACACACACACACACACTTGTATGTAAATATATATGTGTGTACATATTTATATATGTATGTATGTATGCATTTAGATAAGTGATTCTTACAGGATTAGTTCAGTTTCATTCCTAGAGAATTCATCAGAGAGTAAAATAGCTATGATGAATCTTCACTTCTGTGTGTGTGTGTGTGGGGGGGCGTGTCTATACATGTATGTGTTTATGTTGAAGTGGGTTTGAGAGATGTAGGATGCTGTAAATAAAAATTAAATGAAAATATACTAAGTAAATATATTTTTGAATGTATAAGTAAATAAATTATGTGTGTGTGTGTGTGTGTGTGTGTGTATTGTTTATTTGTATATTAAGGCTACCAGTGGTTTCAAGTTAAGAAAGATATCTTAATATCGTAACGATTTTCCAAACTGATCACATGAAGGGATGGTGTTTGTCTCCATAGAGTACACCATCCTTCCATGTGATTAATTTGAAAAATTGTTAAGATATTTAGGTATTTTTCTTAACATGAAACCAATGGTAGCCTTAATACACAAATAAAGCAATTTTATCCACTAATGCAATGTTGAGCACTCGTTCTCATTGTTCAGTACCTACACATATATGTATATGTATATATATATATATATATATATATATATATATATATATATATATCATCATCATTTAATGTCTGTTTTCCATACTGCCATGGGTTGGATGGTTCAACTGGAGCTGGTATGACCAGGAGCTGCACCAGGTGCTGTTGACTGTTCTGACTTGGTTTCTACGGCTGGATACCCTTTCTAACACCAACCACTCCACAGAATGTCCTGGCTGCTTCTTATGTGGCACCAGCACAGGTGCTTTTAATGTGCCATGAGCTTGAGTGCTTTTTATCTGACACCGTCTTCGATATCAATTCTGACGGGTCTTCACATATTGAGGGACTGTTACAGATTTGTTGATGTTATTTTTGTTGGCCAGTCCAAGATTAGTCTCAGATCTGTGATATAAGACCTTCCAGTCATGGCAATCCAACCTTTCTTCTTTTGACGATATTGTGTCTAGAACAGTGGTTCTCAGCCTTTTTCAAAATTTTTGCTTCACAGTCCCCTGGCTATTTTTTGGAGGCCTCGCAGTCCCCAGCCTATTTTGGCAGGAATAAGATTAATCAAATGCAAAATTTTCACGATTATATTACTATTAGCTTTGAGTAGTTGAATGCACAAAATGCCATTAAATATAAATGTTAGATGTAAGCATAAAATAACAATAATGACACCAGATGTTGGCAAAATGATATGAAGAAATTTACATTTTGTTTCTTTTTAGGCTATGAAGTAGGGCAACAGTTAACTATACCAAGCTTTAATTATTCATTAGTAATTTATGCTTTCAAACCCATTTTTACAAATACTATGTGTGGTGGCAAGTAAGGTCGGCATTGATGTAGCATTTAATTCTTTGTTTATTTTCTCCAATTCTTTCCTTGATTTGCATATATACTTGCCGAAAACCAATAGAAGACAGGATATTTTTTGATAGATGTATTAAAGAAAAATCATTAAACCTGTTCAAAAGAAGGATTAATGTAACTGCTGTATTTGATTTAGCTTTACCAACTCGTCTATATTTGGCTGGGTTCTGGATGAAGCAACCCTCATATCGTGTGTAACATCCAGTCTGTTTCGTTGTTTGCTTTTTATCAATTGAATAGCCGAAAACACCAACTCGCACTCATAGGTGGTTGTGAAGGGAACTAGATATTTCAGTGCCACCTCTGAAATATCAGGATAGAGCATATCAGAGAATCAGCTTTTGTCTGAAAAAAGTCCTCCTTTTTGTCAACAAAGCCAGGGTGTTTTCTTTCCAAGTGTCACTTTAACTTGCTAGGTTTGAGAGAAGATGCCAAAAAACACATAACATCTCTCCTCTCCATTTGAAATTATAACAGTAAAGCCAAATTTCAAAAAGGATATGCCGTATTTCATTTTCTTTCTTGGATTCATTCTAAAAAACAGAAATTTACATGGTATCAACTGTGCAAGTAATGGTAATTGATAAATTACATCTTCACATTTGATTTGGTAAAATTATTCAACTTGATAGCTTTATTTGGCTTTGAAAATGAATCATGACCGAGTAATCATAACCCTAATGCTTGATAACGTAAAGCAGTGTATGTAAACTTACATTAGATTACAAAGATGATGAATTTCTCTGTAATGGTAAATCGTCTGAGACCAATTGAAGTTGATGAAATCACATGTGCTTACAAGACCATTTGCAAAAAGGAAAGTCTGATTAATCATGTTGCACTGTGAATAGTGTTTTAAAGCTGCATCCATAATCACAGACCACTCACTTGAGACCAAAATTGCCAACATAATGGCTGATACAGTGTGCTGTATACGCATGTGAGAACCTGTGAGTGTGACCTTACCATGCATGTCTAGACAGGTATTGCCAAGCTACCAGCATACCAAATTCTACAGCAATGCATGTGAGAATTGCATATGCATACAAATACTCACTATGAACATACGATTATTTTTTGGTGTAATAAAATTTCTAAAATTGTTGGTATTTGCCACTCAATTGCAGAAAAAATTTCTGATGCCTTCGCAGTCCCTTTGGAGACTGCAGACCTCAGGTTGCGAACCACTGGTCTAGAACTACAATTTTCAAATAATCTTTCTTTTATGATAAGACTATATATATATATAGTATCATTTAAAGAAATTTGACTCTTATTTCTAGCAGTTGAACTGCTGTGTAGAAGCTACTGTGTTTGCTACTTCTGAGTGTGTGTATATGTGTGTGAATGTTGAATTTTTTTTTTTATATATATATTCAATTGAAACCAAAGTAAGTTTCAGCAGATTTTTTAATTTTAGTTCACAGGAAATATCAGAGAGAAGACATTGCAACAAACTGTTGCCGTTAAGCGAAAATTATTAGAGACAGTATCATTTGCATAACTCTATATTTTATGTCAACAAACGTATGATGGCTAAAACATAACTAAACAACATAAACTAAGAAGAATGACACAGACACACATCTGTAAAACATGAATGTGATCATGTATTACATGGTGTTAAAATGGTTTGTATCAAAGACATCTGGAAGAAGAAGAAAATTAAGTCTTCATAATAATTTCTGTTAGACTTTACAAGAAATCAGACAGTGTGTTGAGGAAATTTAGGTTAGAATAATTGATGCAGCTTAGAAATTTGATAGGTGACTATGTAAGTTTATTAACAAAGTGGACTGATTGTTGTGTTTACTTCATTCTTAAAGATGAAAGGACACAGCAGACTTTCTTTTATATTTTAAGTTAGATGCATTCGGTATAGGTGGTGTTCATAATCTCTGAAGATCTTTCAAGATCGAGGAGGTTTAATGCAGATGATACCCAACCTGAACTTCTTCAAACTATTGTCTTCAGGAAAAAACGTGAGTGGAGAACTAGTGGACTGGTCTGAGTGCTTGCAACATGGTGAATTTAACTAAAGGTGTTCAAATACCAGTTGATGGTGTTTAACTAGTCAGCATCTTAGGCTTACCACACACACACACACACACACACCAAAGAAAAGTAAAAGAAAAACGCATAGTCTGTTATTCTGATTTATGTTCTTGTTACCAACTTTTACTTATTTCCAATCAAGGTAATATTTCCCCAAGGTCTAACATATTTTCGTGGAAGATTGGAAACAAATGACACACTACCTATGTAATGGTGATACTTATTTACTGTATCAAATCAAAGAGATATAACCCTCCTCAGATGCATTTATATATATGCATATATGTAAATGTGTGTGTATATATCACACACACACACACACATGTATATGTGTATATATAGTAATATGTAAAGATAAGATCCAAGGATCAAGGTATAGGAAGTTACTAAGCTTTGAACAGTCTATAAAAAGTATAAAAAACAACTTCTAGGAACAATAATGGTTTATTCACGTAGCAGGATGTAAAAGTTTTCCCCTATCGAAATCGATAAGCTGAAAAGAATTAAATTATATGGCTCTCCCCAGACACAACTGAAAGAAGTTATTTTTATGGTTTATGATTAGCAGCTGGAGCTGTTATGTATGCAAATAAAAATCCAAATTTAAGGAATGGCATTGACAAAATCCAGGTTACATATGTTTTATAGCTAGCAGAACCTCAGAAGTAGCAATTACCCAAATAAGGGGTAATCCACTAGCTACTTGTCAAGACAAAGACACCTTGTTGTCAAAGGATTCCATGTTCTGCCAGCTATGAAACATATGTAGCCTGGATTTTATCCACTCCATTCTCTAAATTTAGATATGTGTATTATATATATATATATATATATATATATATATATATATACACACATACATATACACACATATGCTTAATACATGTTGTAGATGTTTTTTATTTTTCAAACTGAAATTAAGAGTTTGCCTTATTACACCAGTTTCAGTTTCAATTCAGGATGTTCTTGAAGCCAAGAATTTGAACATATGGAGACAATATTTACATATCACCTGAGGAAACACAACTAGATCTCATAATGCAGGGAAACGGTTGCAAATCAAGTACCTGCACACCTGGTGAACTACATTGCATAGAAACAATTGTAGTGATTGAAAATAAAGGCCCAACTGTACTCCTTTTTGTTGACTCCAAATTGTTTCAGTTATCTATTCACACTTGACAGATGCCCAAATGCAAACCTGTAGGTACCTATAATACTACTATTGGATAGCAAAGGGTGAACGGCATGAGGCTATACTTGCCCATCAGTAGGACTGAACTTGGAATCATGTGATTGGGAAGCAAGCTTCTTACCACACAGCCACTGCTGTGCCTGTGTAGTTAAATAATTTTTTTATCTACCAAATTTATTTACTAGGCATTGATGAGCCTGTGGCTATAGCAGGTGTCACACAGTGGGACTGAACCCAAAACCATATGGTTGCAAAGTGGAGAGTGTTTCCTTGATATTTCTCATGAGTGTTTTTGTGCTGTTGATACATGCTTATTATGTGCCACCATTACAGGATATTATGAAGGTCCCTGTTGTTCATAGAAACAGTTTATGTTTGATGAAATGTTGTGGTGGCACATGGATGATGCATGAATGGGAAATGTTAAGGAGGAATGAGAAAATGTTATCTGCTTAAAACAGAACAAGGCTAGGAGTGACAACAAATTAGCTGTCATTACTATACAGAAGAAAGATGTGTGGGAAATATAACCAGATATGTGTAGATCAGACACAGCAGTGCAAGAAATTGCTGATCTAAGAAATGAAAGACTGATGAAACTAAGAGAATGGTGATGGTGAGGTAACTTAGCTAGGATGTACTCTCATACCAGACACAGTCGAAGCTTTTGTTTTTTGTCAAGCAGAACAACATTGTTTTCACAGAGGATCTCATTTCTCCTTTTAGTGTGATATTTCCTAAATAAATACATAGAAAGTGAGAAACTCATAGCAGAAACAAAAATAAATCATTGGCTCTGAATTATGACATGAAATTTAACTACTAATACATCCACTGAATACTTTTGTTTTTGCTTATCTATTCAAGTGCATAAAAATTTACATATGATAATAATGATGCTGGTGATGATGATGATGATGATGGTGGTGGTGGTCCTTTCTACTATAGGCACAAAGCCTGAAATTTGGGGTAAAGGGGCTTAGTTGATTACGTCAACCCCAGTGCTTGAGCGGTACTTTTTTCATCGACCCTGAAAGAATAAAAGGCAAAGTCAACAGAATTTGAGCTCAGAACATAAAAAACATATGAAATGCTGCTTAACATTTTGTCTAGCATGCTAATGATTCTGCCAGCTCACTACCTTCATGATGATGATGATAATAATAATAAACAGCCCACATCCTGCACAAGACACTATCAATTCAATAATACAACCACAAACATAAAGACACACTCTATAAAGCAAATATCCGATAAAATAAACAGCCACCAGCAATTCTAGTACCCAACGCATTACACGCACAACGCATAATACCAACACTGTGCAACAAAAGATTGCATCAGACCCCATAGCAAAAGAAACTGATGCAAAGCAATATCAGGAAGAGTTTACAGTCCCCCCCCCACCCAACAACAACAAAATAAGAACTCACAATGCTGCACACACCCCAACAACACAGAGGTGTAGCATGTGATGTAGTACAAATTTTATTGAAACTACCAAATGTTGAATAATAATAATAATAATATAATAATAATAATAATATAAATGTCCTGATGCAGTACCAGTTAGTGGCTCTTGTGGCTTTTTATCTTAACTCATGGGAAGTGTTATGTACATTGTTTTGTCTTGATATAAAAGATGGGTTACAGCAAATATTCTGCTCAATACCATAGATTTGCTTGTCAGTTGCTTGACATTAACCAGTTGAGCATGTCCCTTAGTGGCTCATGATATGTGCATTTCTGATTATGAACAGAAGTCGTGGTGGGGAGCATCATAGGAATTCTTTGGGGTTTGAATAATTCGCCTCTGGAAACTTGGGTGTTTTGTTCAAAATCCTTAAACAAACTTATTCCCTGGACCTTTTGGGTGGGATGTGTTCCTCAACTTGAAGAAAATTTTACCTGGGGCCCCACCTGCAAGGTTATGCACTTTTTATCCTGATATAAGATTGCCATGTTGCGCTCATATGGCTGTGATGAATGTGACGGGTATACCGGGCTTTTGTATATTTGTACCCCAGTGTCACTTTGATGGCATGCACTGCTCTTTCACTCAATAATAATAATATGAATAATAAATGAGAACATCACCGTACTATAGGATATACATATTCATACAGATTGGGAAATGGCAGAAAACTGTCTTGACATTATTATCAAAGACAAAAAGGAAGAGAAATTCCCAAGAACAAAGTTCTGTGAAATGGAAGTTTTTAAAAATTGTTTTGATAATTGTATGCCACTTTATATATTTTTCGGCTGCTAATTCATAATATTAAAAAAGCTCTTTCCCATTATCTAAGGGTTTCTCTCAATTAATCATAAAATATACCATAATTTGTTGGTAAATCCACATATTGTAGGACAAAATGGAACTAATAAAAATAAATTTTGTACTTTATTTAACAAAATAAAATGGCACAAATGCAATTGAAAGGTGAAAAAATTGACTTTTACAAGGGTTTCATTCATTTTTTGGTTCAACACCTCAAAATATCTTCTTTTTCACTTGGACTCTATTACTGGAACACTCTTGCTTGTGGGCATTTGATGGACATTCACAATGCAACATCCATTAGTAGTCAGCCATTTTATTTTTAGACCAGTAGTGGTATCTTGGCTTTGCTGTCCCATTCATACAGGAAAGAAGAAAATTTTGTGTCACCTGACTGTTGTCCAAACTACATGCAAATTATTTTAAAGTCACCATAAATCACCCAGTTGTAGTCTTTGAAATTAATCTTGTGTAAGAGTGATACTAAATTTTCATGTTTCTTTCATGATCACCAAGTTTCCAACAGGGATGAAGCATACTTAACATTATACAGTAGAACAGCTTTAAGACTCTTTGAAAAGTCATTAAAGAGTCTCTCTTCATCAGTGCTGTAACATACACTAAACTTTCCTATTAGTCCTGATGGGTCAATACACCAAATCATTTTCTTTAGCAAAATAGGAAAAAATTCTTTTTTGCAGTTACAATACCAATAGAATGATGCACAAGGAGCTAAAAGATTCTTGAATTTAAGTCTGGAACCTAATCTCACTAGATCGTTTTATTCACACTGGTTGAATAGTTGAGGCTCTTCATCTTCACTGCTATTGAAGTGTTCATCACCATTGCTATTTTCGCTTTCTGATTCAGAACTCAAGTATATGTCTTCAAGGTCTCCTCATGGTAATGGGACTATAATGTCTGGTCTATAAGCATCGGATTGCATTACAGATGGGAGATTTGGATAAACGAGGTTTTTCTCACTCGTTGAATTGTGTCACTGCAAATTACAATAAGTAAAAGTAGCAGTCATCACTAGGACTTTTAGGCTCTCTCCATATCATTGGCATCCCAAAATGAAAATATTTCTTTGCACATTTTGTCCATTGTCTTAGTTCTTCAACATAAATTGAGCAGGCCTTGTGAGGTGCCCACTTCTTATCTTGGTCTCCTAATTTCACACCAAAGTAGGCATAGTAATATTCTTTCGACAAATTCAGTAATGTTTCTTTGACATTTCTTAGTTATAAACTTAACACAAATTTAACAAAAGTTATCCAGGCTTGCTGCACATCTAGATGTGCAGCAAATGATGTGGAGGGCTGTATGGAAAGGGGAAGGGGACATTTTTTAACAGCATATATTTTGTTTACCATCGAAATGTATACATGATATCATTAAAGAAACATTGAAATGTAACATATGATACAATAAAACAATCTATGTAGCATATATACTTTGAAAAAAGGTTGTGAGAAAATAACTAAAGTAAAAAAATAGGTTTTATCTTAAGCAACGTGACCTTGTAAAGTGCGTCTTTCTCTCCTCACTGTTTGGTGGGTGACTGAAGCTACAGTAATGCAGGCACCTCTCTGTGTAGCTGAAATGGTCTAAATGTGGCTAGATGCATATTTTTCAAAATTATGCTTATCAGTTATACTGTTATATCTATTTACATATTGTGATTAATACATACATACAGACATAAAAACAAGAACTGTAAATGCAAAGATATGCAAAAACGTTACACATGTATGTTATGCTGGATGTGTAATGTGAATGTATATGAACAATAAAGCACAACTGAGCTGAGATAAAACCTGAATGTAAGAAATTTAGAGTGTGCAAGGGAGAATAGTATATTGGCAGTAACATGGAATGTGCACGAAGACTGACTTTTGAGTAAAAATAAAGTGCCATGAGATATAAGTGGCAGGAACACATTGAAAAGGATGATGAAAGACAGAGGAAGATGCAGTGGGAGCTGAACCTCTGGAAGATGACAAAGTGTCATAGTAAGTGGTACAATGCTGTGATGGAGAAGATTTGCCCAACACATGCAGACTTAGAAAACTAGACACATTATATTCACTTTTCCATGCTTGCAAGGGCTTGGACAAAATTTGTTGAGGCAGGTTTTCTATGGATGGATATTCTTCCTATTTCCAACCCCCACCTATTTGCATGCCAGGTAATATTTCTCCTATAGCTAGACAGATTTTTCATGAATGAAAGACTGGGTAGTATGACATTGATAGTCATTTATAATCATCACATGGCATCTAGGCAATGGTTTACACACATGCTCACATGTGTGTGTTCGTGTGTGCGCACACACACACACACACACACACACTTCTTTCAGTTTCTGTCTACCAAATCCATTCCAGGACTTTGGTCGACCCAGGGTTATAGTAGAAGATATTTGCCTAAGGTGCCATGCAGTGGGACTGAAACCAAGACCATATGGTTACAAAACAAGCTTCTTAACCAAGCAACCTCACTTGCACTTAATAATGGAAGTAATAAAAAAAAAAAAGCAAAAGACTGAGTGAGAAAAAGTTATTCCATAGAAACTAAGAGAATTTCTTGGCTGACTGGAAATGTTAATAAACTATTGATTATACCTCGTAGTATTAGAAGATATTCATTTCCATATGTGATATGGGATATTGAAAGTCATCGAAGGATACCTATTATTGGATAACGAAATATTATAGCTCATGGCAGTTTTTGAATTAATACTTGTATGTATGTGCAGAATAATGGGTGTGTTGGTAGAATTATAGGTTTTGGACCATGTTATTCTGGTGTCTTTTTCAGCAATTTTGATCGTTTGGCCTTCTAGAACTGACAATTCAGTTAGAATCAAAACTAAAGTTTTGACCATCATGCGATATATGTATATTGATTTTCCTTTAAGAACTTTGTGTGTTTTATGTTTATGTATGTGTGTGTATGTGTATATATATATATATATATATATATATATATATATATACAATATATATATATGTATGTATATGTATGTATGTATATATATGTATGTATATATATATATATATATGTATGTATATATATATATATATGTATATATAAATATGTATGTATGTATATATATATATGTATATAAATATGTATGTATATATAAATATGTATATATATATGTATGCATATATATATATATATATGTATGTGTGTATATATGTATGTGTGTATACATATATATATATATATGTATGTATATATATATATATGTATATATATATGTATGTATATATGTATGTATATATGTATGTATGTGTATATATGTATGTGTATATATGTATGTATATATATATATGTATGTATATATATATATATGTATATATATATATATATATATACACACACATGCATCTATTGTTATATGTGGGTGTGCATGCCAAAGTAGACTTTGGTGCATGACAGTTCTCCAACTTGTCAGACCCTGTCAAGCCAGCCAACTCATACCAGCTTAGAAGCCGGATGTTAACTGATGTTGATGATCATGATGATTATATACATGGGTGTGTGTATCTGTGTCTGTGTATTTTACTTTGAGAAATATGATAGTACTCAGACAGTGTGTGTTAAGTCATTTCAGTCAAATTGCTGTATGTTTCAATTTTTTGATATTTGTCAAATGAATACTAGATAACCAGGATTTCAGTTGATTCAATCAGTAGAACAGCCTCTTCATGAAATTAATGTACAATTAGTGTACAAGTGGTTGAGCATTCTACAGACATACATATGCATACCTTTAACGTAGCTCTCAAGGAGATTCAGCATAGTACATGATGTGACAAGGATGACCCTTTGAGTTTACCGGTACAACTCATTTTTGCCAGCTGAGTGGATTGAAGCAATGTGAAATAAAGTATCTTGCTCTAGGACACAGTGCACTGCCAGAAATTGAACTCCCAACCTTATGATCATGAGCTGAATATTCTAACCATTAAGCCACACATGCATCTTTGCAAATGTTAAATATGACTATATTAAAGAATATATAGTTTAATCAATGGGAAATTGAGGTGGAATTTTCTTTTTAATGAATAATGGATTACTATATTACAAGTGAAAAGGAAAACAAATGTTAAAAATTTAAATTTATAATTAAATTTTAGATTTAGAAAATGGAGTTACAGAAGAAAGGTAAAGGAGAAGGTGTAAGTTAGTGATGAAATTAAAGGGAAACAGAAAAGAAATAAGCAAAAAGGAATGGAAGAATTACATTTTGCAATAAGTGGAGTAAAATGTTAAATCTATTAAGTAAGGTATTAAGCTTGCAATGTTAAAAAAAAAGAATAAAAATTGGTACAAGTCATAAAATGATGCAAAGGAAAAAGTAAATTCTACTAAATTAAGGGTAAAAGTTATATCATTGTGCTATCAAATTAAATAATGGAATGATTAAATTATTGGAAGGTTAAAATCTAATTGGATAAATTAGGCAATAGAAGTATATTTTGGGGTCTAAGCGATGGCGAAGTGAATGGAGGAAGAAGAAGGATATAAAAATTAATGAGGTTAATGATGATGAAGAATGAAAATGATTATATTGGTTGTTATAGAAATGTGAGGGTAGTGGACTTAGAACACATTTTAAAACAATATGCTAATTAGTATAATTAGTCTAATAGTCTCATAAAAATACCTTATTTAAGGATTATAGTATTAGTCTTTGATAGATGCTTGCAATGCAATAATCAGTCTTATTTAATAAGAGTATGTGAACATAATATGATAATACATACATACTCATATATAATTTGAAATCATTGATGATTACAACACCTTCCCTTAGCAAAGAAGGAAGGCAGATCTTTCTCAGTTTAGTGGTTGTGGCTAAAGAGGCTGTGTGGTGGACCGGACCCATCTGAAAGGCTTGAAGGCAGGCACATTCTTATCTGGTCAAACCTTCATCAATATCATTTGAAGTGGAAGGGGAGGATAGAGAGAGATGTGCTACCTTCTAGTGTGCTTATCAAAAGATAGTTGACAGTGGCAAGACTGCTGAGACTGAATAGATCTACTTTGAGTATGCTCTTCCAAGCGAGAGGAAAGAAACTGGAAGAGGACACTTTCCCATGGTTTAGAGATGGCAGAGTAATGTGGGATTTTTGTTTGAGGTTTACCCCAGATTACCTTAAGTGGGCTGCTCTGCTATTGGGCATTCTATTTATTTATTTATAATTTATTTCTCTACTTTCTTATATATATCCTATTATATTCTTTAATGTGATAGCATCTCTCCTTGATTGATGTTAACCACACGTTTTTGTAATTTTTTTTTGTGCTCTAACTCATCCTTCAATATTGTCCTCTATGTCTTGGGCCCTTGTGGCCAATAAAAGAAAAGAATATTATTTTTAATATTATTAATAATAATAATAAAACTAAAGTGAAGATCAAATAAATATTGCATGTGTTTATTTGCAAAAGATAACCATCCCCAAATATGACAATGTGTGTGTATATATATATATATATGTATATATATATATATATTATATATATATATATACACACACATGCATCTATTGTTATATGTGGGTGTGCATGCCAAAGTAGACTTTGGTGCATGACAGTTCTCCAACTTGTCAGACCCTGTCAAGCCAGCCAACTCATACCAGCTTAGAAGCCGGATGTTAACTGATGTTGATGATCATGATGATTATATACATGGGTGTGTGTATCTGTGTCTGTGTATTTTACTTTGAGAAATATGATAGTACTCAGACAGTGTGTGTTAAGTCATTTCAGTCAAATTGCTGTATGTTTCAATTTTTTGATATTTGTCAAATGAATACTAGATAACCAGGATTTCAGTTGATTCAATCAGTAGAACAGCCTCTTCATGAAATTAATGTACAATTAGTGTACAAGTGGTTGAGCATTCTACAGACATACATATGCATACCTTTAACGTAGCTCTCAAGGAGATTCAGCATAGTACATGATGTGACAAGGATGACCCTTTGAGTTTACCGGTACAACTCATTTTTGCCAGCTGAGTGGATTGAAGCAATGTGAAATAAAGTATCTTGCTCTAGGACACAGTGCACTGCCAGAAATTGAACTCCCAACCTTATGATCATGAGCTGAATATTCTAACCATTAAGCCACACATGCATCTTTGCAAATGTTAAATATGACTATATTAAAGAATATATAGTTTAATCAATGGGAAATTGAGGTGGAATTTTCTTTTTAATGAATAATGGATTACTATATTACAAGTGAAAAGGAAAACAAATGTTAAAAATTTAAATTTATAATTAAATTTTAGATTTAGAAAATGGAGTTACAGAAGAAAGGTAAAGGAGAAGGTGTAAGTTAGTGATGAAATTAAAGGGAAACAGAAAAGAAATAAGCAAAAAGGAATGGAAGAATTACATTTTGCAATAAGTGGAGTAAAATGTTAAATCTATTAAGTAAGGTATTAAGCTTGCAATGTTAAAAAAAAAGAATAAAAATTGGTACAAGTCATAAAATGATGCAAAGGAAAAAGTAAATTCTACTAAATTAAGGGTAAAAGTTATATCATTGTGCTATCAAATTAAATAATGGAATGATTAAATTATTGGAAGGTTAAAATCTAATTGGATAAATTAGGCAATAGAAGTATATTTTGGGGTCTAAGCGATGGCGAAGTGAATGGAGGAAGAAGAAGGATATAAAAATTAATGAGGTTAATGATGATGAAGAATGAAAATGATTATATTTGGTTGTTATAGAAATGTGAGGGTAGTGGACTTAGAACACATTTTAAAACAATATGCTAATTAGTATAATTAGTCTAATAGTCTCATAAAAATACCTTATTTAAGGATTATAGTATTAGTCTTTGATAGATGCTTGCAATGCAATAATCAGTCTTATTTAATAAGAGTATGTGAACATAATATGATAATACATACATACTCATATATAAATTTGAAATCATTGATGATTACAACACCTTCCCTTAGCAAAGAAGGAAGGCAGATCTTTCTCAGTTTAGTGGTTGTGGCTAAAGAGGCTGTGTGGTGGACCGGACCCATCTGAAAGGCTTGAAGGCAGGCACATTCTTATCTGGTCAAACCTTCATCAATATCATTTGAAGCGGAAGGGGAGGATAGAGAGAGATGTGCTACCTTCTAGTGTGATTATCAAAAGATAGTTGACAGTGGCAAGACTGCTGAGACTGAATAGATCTACTTTGAGTATGCTCTTCCAAGCGAGAGGAAAGAAACTGGAAGAGGACACTTTCCCATGGTTTAGAGATGGCAGAGTAATGTGGGATTTTTGTTTGAGGTTTACCCCAGATTACCTTAAGTGGGCTGCTCTGCTATTGGGCATTCTATTTATTTATTTATAATTTATTTCTCTACTTTCTTATATATATCCTATTATATTCTTTAATGTGATAGCATCTCTCCTTGATTGATGTTAACCACACGTTTTTGTAATTTTTTTTTGTGCTCTAACTCATCCTTCAATATTGTCCTCTATGTCTTGGGCCCTTGTGGCCAATAAAAGAAAAGAATATTATTTTTAATATTATTAATAATAATAATAAAACTAAAGTGAAGATCAAATAAATATTGCATGTGTTTATTTGCAAAAGATAACCATCCCCAAATATGACAATGTGTGTGTATATATATATATATATATATATATATATATATATATATATATATATATACACATACACACACACATATAATTTACATGCATACACAGCACATACACTGCTACACTAAATTGCCATAATTCACACATCCATAACCACTTATTTTGATTTGTAAATTAGATAATAATAAAAAGTAAGACAGACCTTGTTTAAAGCTGGTGTCTTGTAAAATATATGTTCGTTGAGTTTAGTGGTGGTGGTGGTGGTGGTGGTGGTGTGTAGGAGGGTGTTGATTTGAGCAAAGGGATTTTGAACTGCACTCAGTCATTTGTTATTATGCACCAACATTACAGGCTTAAGGTCTCTTCAATTGTGCACAAACTTCACCTCAGGTCTTTGCTGGAACTGCTTGACTGGAAAAAAGATCTGGAAGTGACACTATTTCTAATTTGAAGAGAATCATTGCTAGTTTGGAACTAAAACTCTGAGAAGAATTCCATCTTAAACTACAGAAGGCATTCATCCTCATTGTTGTTATTGTTGCTGCTGTTGGTGTCTCTACTGAGGAAGATTATGGTGGTTGTTGGTGTAATGTTTAATAATTGTGTGGTGATTTTTTGACTGTGTTAACAATTGTTGTAATGACAGTGGTGTCAGGAATCATTGGGAATGGTGTGGATGATGCTGATGGTGAAATCTTATAATTAATGATCATTTGATATTCCTGTGTGAGTGTTGTTTTCTCAAATGCCCATTATAATTGCATAACAACCTGATATAACATCACTGTTGCCATATATATCCATATATAGTGTACATTACCAAGGTCATCATGTTCTAGAAATTGGCCAGCTGAAGTAAGTTGTGTTGTTTAACCCTAGGTCAGCAATGATAGAGAAAATATAAATGCCTTCAAAAACCATTATAGTGTCTTCTGCAATAAAATACCACAAATAGCATCATTCAGTTCTTCTTTTTATAAAATGACACTTCTTCCTTTTATAAGGCTGTTTGATTAAGAAGCTTGTTTTGCACATAGCCTAATTTGCTATTGGTTTCAAATTTTGGCAGAAGGCTATCAATTTCAAGGGAGGGATAAGTTGATTCCATTGGCCCAGGTGCCCAACTGGTACTTATTTTATTGACCCTGAAAAGATGAAAGGCATAGTTGACATTGACAGAATTTGAACTCAAAACATAAAGATAGACAAAATACCGCCAAGCATTTTGCCTGGTGTACTAACAATTCTGCCAGCTCACTGCCTTCTGTGCCTAACTAATTATTAATCATTGCATTTGAAAGTGAAGACTTCCAAACATCTGGTTGAATGTCTTCTTTTATAAATGCTGTTTACTAAATCAGAGAGTGCACCATTGAAAAATAGTTAGTTGTGATATTACTTTAAAATTCAATGTTTTTACAAATCTTACCTAACCCCATAATTTGTCTTGTGTACCCCCAGGAATACATGTACCCCAGCTTAAGAATCACTGCACTTAAAGGATGAAAAATTTCACATACTCAAAATTTCTTTTACAAATTCCTCAGAGTACTTGTATCTTGATTTGAGAATCCCTGTAATCTAAAGATGACTGACATTGATGTGATTTGAAATCAGAAAGTAAAGTGAGGTAGTTAAATATCACAAGGTATTTTGTCTGATACTCCTCAACTAATTTTTACAATTCACTGCTCTAACATTATTCACAATACAATGATAAATATAGTTTATTTTTTAATAATCAACATTTAATTAATTTTTTATTTTCACTTTTTAAATTTATTTGATTATATTTTTGTTTCTGGTTTTAGTTTTTGATCAATTTTGGATGATTATCATGTTTCTTGTGATTAGTATTAATTTCTTAGTGTCAATTATTCCTTCACATTAGTCATATTCAATCAATTAATTTACTGAATTTCACCGAAGGACATGTCTGTTTATGTTTAAAATACAAGGAATACAAAGAAATTTATATAAAATAATATGAGTACTTCACCTATCAAAATCACAAGAGAAGGATTTTAGTATGTCATGGTGGCCTTGACAGACAAAAGAAATCAAGATATTGAGGCAACCACTTGGCTGTTAGAAGTGTTTAGGGCTTTAGGCAGTCATGATTATGAAGTGGCTAAATCATGTAAAAAAAAACCCCCAAAAAACTGTCATGAAATACATCAGCTGTTATTGAAGCAGATTTTTATATTTCGATATTTTAGTAATAACTAAAATGTTAAATGTTAGTTTAATTAATAACTACTTATCATTATTTTTTGTATGTTTATATACACCACATCTTGAATGTCTTGTTTTCAGGTAACTTATATGTACACATACTGATGATGATAGTTTTATATATATATATATGTGTGTGTGTATATATATATATATATATATATATATATATATATATATATATATAAAAGTAGCTCTCAGTTAAGTAGTTAACAGCTAACCACAATGACCAGTGACTAGTCACTGCAGCGGAAACATGTGCAGGTCATTATGCTGTATATAAGTACAACATGAATTTTGTAGATGTACAAGTTTCTATACTCTTTACTTTTATTCATATTTATATATATATATATATATGTATGTATATATATATATGTATGTATATAATTAGAGTGACTGAAATATTCACCACTTAAAAGTGGATGTTGCATTAGAACACCCAAATACTGTGATATTTACCAAGGGAGAAAAACTCACATATGATTTTACGATACATAAAAGCATATCGTAGCTCTCTCCAGCAGAAGACAATCACCACTACTTTCATTGCCAGGACTACCAGATCATGTGATTTTGGCCTCTTTTGGCCTTGTTTGTGGCAGATACCTGGCTACTGGAAATAGCAGTGACTGCTTTGCTAGTGATATACTTAGAAATACAGGGACCAATCGGGCACAGGTGTTGCTAAAAGCCAGTGGGATTATTAAAAATAAATTGAGCAGCAGAAGCAACAGTCTTCTTTTAATTTCATTCTACCAAATCTACACACAATTAAAGAAGCTTGTCATGTATAGGAATGATGTAGTATTTGTAAGATTGTTTCTTTTACATGTCTACTGATTGAGGTTCTGGTGCTGTTGAAATATACAATGGTGTACATAGTTTTGCTAGTTAATTTTTCTGTGTAGCTTTTTCTATATGGTAGTTTTTTTTAAAGGAAAAAAAATTGACCCCTTTTTTTCTGGGAGTGATGACATCTCATAGGAAAGACAAGATGGTTCATTTCTTATTGAGAAAACTGTAAATTGTATTCCTTTGGCATTGGATATCTACAAGAATTGACAGCTTGGTTGATGAAGACCACTAGAAATTATTTTAGACTAAAATGCAATTAGGTAGTGAGTGCTATACTCTTTCTTGTCACAGAAGCTGCCATTGAAATGACAAGAGAATAGAACAAGATATAGTCTTGTTGTATACTGTGTCACACTGGTTTTATGTTCACATGTCTAGAATGCTCAGCTTGTCATGCTAAACTAATTCAATGACCTGGTAATTCAGTTGATCTAGTTGGAATCATAATCAAAACCAATGGAGATCTATCCATTTGTATATACTCTATGTATATGTATATTTGTATTGATATATTATCTATATTTAAATGTACTCTGAGTAAATATATATATATATATATATATATGTGTGTGTGTGTGTGTGTGTGTAAATATGCATATACATATATACATACATCATACATACTTACATTCATTCATTCAAGAAAAGGGAAGTCAAATCGATGTTTTGAATGTTTCCCATAAATGAATGTTGTTTATTTCATACTACACACTAAGTTATGTAGTATATGTGACATATGTGATAGTATTGTTCATTCACTTCCTCAGACATCCTGATTTGAATCACAATTAACTTGAGTTGCATAACTTTGTATGTAGTATATAATAAGTAACATTCATTTGCAGAAATGTTTGTAACATTGATTTAAATTCTCTTTTCCTCAATTATCATTTACTCTGTGAGGCTTACAACATGCTTACTGGATCATACCTTGGATTTGCAAAGTGCTCTGTTTTTATCATTAACTGAAGTATAACTGATCTTCCTTCAGTTTTTGGAATATTACACTAGCCAAGTCCCTATGTGTACTGCTGATGAGGTGATCACCTGGTTATATCTATCCCCTCAGTTATTATATTTATATGTATATATACATTCACACACACACACACACATGCACGCAAATGAACTTTAAACATGTCTCTTAGTTCATTATATTTCTCTCTGGTTGTCTTTGTTAGACTTACAAAGAAATACTGATGTTTTGAAAATACATTTTGCAGATATTGATTAAATTATAAGTGCTTAGAAATCAATCTCATAACTAAACAGAATTGTTTAGTTGTTAAATTATACAACTGTCATGGTGAAAAGATGAAAATGTTTACAGCAGCCATTTTTATCGTTGAATTTATTTTGTAGAAATATTTTTTAACAATTCTTAGCTTCATTGTATTGTAAACTGAAGTTTAACTTGATTTTTGTTTAAATATTTTTTTTTACTTAACTTAGTTTATATTCATTTATACACCTATCTATTTATTTTAGTAAACTTGTTGTGACTTTTTGAAAATATGTTGTGACAATAAAAATATCATCTTCATCACTACCATTGTTTTAATGTCCACTTTTCTATTCTTGCATGGGTCAGATGGAATTAGTTGAGGTAGATTTTCTATGGCTGAATGTCGTTCCTTTCATGATTATGATCAGGAGAATTTAAAAAACCAGAAATTGGGGCTGGTGAAGTTGTAACAATTCTCTAACAGTGACTCCTGACTTTTTCTGGAAGTAAGGCATGGAGCTGAATCTTGCTGCCATAAACATGGCCTTCCAGCAGCAACCCTCTCCAGCCAGAGTTTGATCACAGTCTCTAGCAGCTTCACGTTGCTGTCTGAATTGAGCCTAAAGCCTATTTCAAAGATGTTGGGCAATATGATGTCATCACCACTGGAGACTTATCCAATGACCATTACATTTTTGGGAACTTTGTTTTCATGGTACATTCTCCAATATGTCAAGCTGTTCCTGAAAAAATGAGACAAAAACAGTCAAATTTATCTTGAATACCTATTATCATAAGTAGGATGGATCTGATAATCAGTTGAGTCAGTTGTTTAGATAAACCATCTCATTTTCTTTGGCAAGTAAAAACAAGTAGCCTTCCTCTATTTGGCAGCTACAGGCAAAGGAAGTTATATGGTGGATGTGGTTGAAAGATTTACAGACAGTGGTTTTCTGCCCTGGCCAAGCCCTCATCATTTTCAAGAAGCACTTGAGGAAGGTGCTCTCTGATAAATTTATGAGATGAGTGAGATTGGCAAAATTTGATTTTGCATATTGAATAATTTTATTAATAATTAATTAATCAGATTTTGAACTCAGAAACATTTCTTTATTCCTTTCCTGGATGTTTTTAATTACTAATTAAATCATTTATATTAATCAGATGTAATTATAAAAGGATAGAATTATAGGCACAAGCAAAGCTCTGGTTAAGAAGTTTGCTTCACAACCATGAGGTTTCAGGTTTGGTCCTACTGTGCAACATCAAATTTTTATAGAAGATTTTTATTTAGATCCCTATAAAATGGCAAGTTTGTATCATAGAATCAATGTGGTCATATTCAAATGCATTTGTTAATAAAGATTTTGTGCCTTTTCTTTTAATCAAGTTTGACTATTCTCCCAACCTCGCTCTCCATCCATCCTAGCCATTGATCATGCATGTTTTGTTTCATCAGTAAAGGACAAACTCCTGCAACTGCCTTATACTGGAAAATATAGATAGCTAGAACAACTATGTAAAACACCTTAGAGTGTATTTGTTAATCATGTATAAGAAAATAGGTCTAATCTTGCTGTAAGATTATTTGGTTGTTGTAACTAATAAGCAGAACATGCAGATATAATGGCTGAAGGATCTCAACTTAGCCAATACTGTATTGTTAGGAGAGTTCAATAAGGTGAATTACTTTGATGAGTGAAGAATTTAACATTTCAGGCAACTGTGTTTAAACTCAAAGTAACAAGACCACTTTCTCTCTCTCCTCTAACCCCCCTCTCTCTCTTTTTCATTCAAACAAAGGGTGAGAGCTTGAAACATTGAATTCTTCACTCAAAGCGAACAAACACATCAAACATTTCTATCAAAATAATGAAAATGTGGGACAGGGGAACAACAATTAAATTTATGAAAAAACGCCTGTGTGCATGCATGCACACACACACACACATGTGCACAAGCGCCATTCCTTATCTATTGTTGACCAAATATCACCACAATTTCAACAACTCCTGACAATATTCAATTTGGTATTGTCAGCAATACAACTTGCTGGAATATAAATGAGTGGACATGATAGGAGAACAAGGACAGGAATAAGCGAAGTACAATAACAAGAAATAAATAGGCAAAGATTGTAACACTAAAAATACAAAACAGCACAGAGAAATATTTATGTACAAAGAATGCATTTTGACTTTGCAACAAAAATGAGTCAAACTGTTCAAAATAGCACTAATAAGAAAAATAGTCGTCCTTTCCAACTTGAGAAAAAATACAGTAAAAATCTTTTAAAAACAAACTCTTCTATGAATATACCTATTGACTAATTAGGTTGATGATTATGCTTATTGGATTGCTGGTTTTGCCCCAAAATTGAATCAGATCAACACTAGATTCCTCAGATTTCAGAGTTTGCTTTCATGCTATTACTACTACACATATTGCTTCAGTAAGACTGATTATATATCCGTTAATATCCAGTATAAATCATTTGGTTGTGTAGACTTGGCAATTACTGTATGAAGATAATAACATAACTACATAAAACACAAGAACTAATTAATCCTATATGAAAATATTTCTAGTCTGACTTGAAAACTATTTAAAGGTTGATATCCAATGAGAAAGAGAAGGAGAGAGAGGGCATTGTCAGTATTGATGGCATTATGAAACATCTGGCTTCCATGCTGGCATGGGTTACACAGTTTTACAGGATATGACAAGTCAGAGGACTGTCATGATAGTGCCTTGTTTGGCATGATTTCTACTGTTGGTTGCCTTTGCTAATGCCAACCGATACAGGAGTGTACTGGCTTCTTTTACCTTGGCACAAGTACTTCTGAAGATTGCTTTGTATTTTGCAAGGAAAAAAAAACTTATAGTGACCCTTGTAATTAAGGAGAATAGCAGAGAGAGTGGGTGATAATTCTAGACTGGAGGATGAGGGAGGTTAAGATGAAAGCAAGGGATTTATAGTTGCTATAGAGTGGTAAAGGTGAGGAGAGTAGCAATTAGTAGTGACTAATTGGGGTGTGGGAGCACAGGGAAAAGACAAGAGGGAAGGGATTTGTGACATGGGTTATTAAGAAAGATGAGTGGTTAATAGAGTGGGTTGTGCAGCATGTGTGTATGGGGGGACTGTGACTATCCTACCTTATAATGGTGAGTTTTGACAGAAGATGTGAGGGGAATGGGACAGAGAGGTGTCTGTAGACTAAGGTGGAGAGGAATCCTGAAAGCCATTGGAAGAAGGAGAGGTTGAGGTGTTGTGGAGGTTGGTCAAAGGAAGAAAGATGGGAAAGAGTATGAAAAAGTGAAGAAGCAATTGGGGGAGGGCAGTTAGTGCAGTGGGACAAAGAGATGTTAGAGGATACCTTTAGATAGTATGTATTCAGATAATATACTGAAAGTGTCATCACCATAAATAGGAGTTATTCAGTTTCAATAATGTTAGAACCATAAAGGTTCTTGCTATCATGTTAGTAAATATCAGAATAAATTATGTGTTGATATAAATTTGGTAATCAATAGGTGTTATAAATCCAAAATTGTTTTAGAGCAAGGCTAAATATACTCCCAGGATTAGTGTTGGGATTAGAAGTTTGACTTAATCTGAAAGGTCTTCTAAAAAATCCTTGTTTTGTGTTGTCTAGTCTGTAGTGGATGTAAGTTAGTTGTGACTTGTCTGGACTTGCCTTGATTTGGGAAGTTGATCTAATTGATGTTCAGTTCGAAACTGGTTCAAAGTAGTATTTAACTCGATTCTGATATTCACAATTGTTCAGAGTTGGTCACTTACTGGTTACAAAAGGTGGCATAAGTCAAGTACCTGTTGTTAGAATAAGTGATTCTATTTAGTACTGAATGTGAGTACTTTTCTTCTTGGTTCCAGTCATTGAATTGCAGCCAAACTGGAACTTTCAAAAGGTTTAGCTAATTATATTGACACCATACTTTGCCTGACATTCATTTATCAAATGGTTAAGTTTACTTATATATGTCCCTTTAAAGACTTCTTTTGGATCCAGATTTATACTGGCATAAGCACACATGCATGCAAGCACATGCACACACACACACACATGCATGCACATTCACACATACAAACATGTGCACACACACATGATGGAACTCTGCACAGTTTATGCCTACCAAATATCACTAACAAGGCTTGGTGAATCTAAGGTTAAGTAGAAGATGCTTGCCCAAGGTGCCATGCAGTGTCATGAAACCTGAAACCATATGGTGGAAACTTCTTTAACCAAACAGCTGCCCATCTACAAAGCTCCAAATTCACCTACATTATATTACTGCTGATAAATTCAGGATTATAACATAAATCTTCTAGACTTCAGTGGGTCTGTGAAGGTCCTATGCATGGCCCCTTTCGCAACACCAAACCAATAAAAAAAAAGCGAAAAAAAAAAGAACAATGACCACAACCAAAAGAAGTCCTTTCAACTGCCTCACAAAGACCCAATCCCTACAATGTTATAAGCGTTAGTGCCAAATGTTTTATTTCTTCTCTCTGCTACCTGTCTACCTGTACTAAAACAACCAGTTCTCAGAACTTTCTTGATGTTCTTCCAACCACATCTCTGTAATTCACTGGTTTTTTGCACACTTGCCACCCCCCCCTCTCACTGTATCATACAGTAACTTATTTGTGACTCTCTTTTAGAGATACTCATAGTGAACACAAATCAGCATCAGTCTCACCACCCGAGATGATCTACAGAAGTCACTTCCCTGTCTCCTTTAAGTAAGGAGTATGAACCAATTCAGTAACCTCTATGCAGTTACTGCTAGAAATAACACTAAATTTCTCTCAAATCAAACCCTTCTGTATTAAAAGGGGGAGAAAAATCATCATCATCATTTAACATCCTTTTTCCATGCTGGGTAGGATGGTTTGACAAGAGCTGGCAAGCCGGCAGGGAAGTCAAGCCCTATTGTCTGATTTGGCACAATTTCAATAGTTGGGTATCTTCCCTAATACCAACCATTTTATAGTGTGTACTGGGTACTTTTTCCATGGCCCAGCGCCAGGAGTGTAGGGTCACTAAGTAACTTGCAAGATAATGACCTCAGTTAGGTGGGGATCGAGGAATAATATAGAGGGAGGTGATCTGAGATGTAATCTGATCTTAGTTTAATATGGGATGGTTATAGTTGCACTGTTTTGGTCATAATTTCTCCACTCAATTGGGTCTATCCTGGGGTTACACAAGAACTCTTTAAAAACATGCTTCTTGTGTTTTGCCCTTTTAGCATTCTCAGAACTTCAACATTGTATTTTTTACTTCATTTATATTAGTTTTTCTTCTTGTTTGTGTTGGTTTTCTACCATTATCTGTAGCAGATTTGTGCTTCCTCTTAGACAACAAGAAGAATGAAAACAAATTTGTATCATCATTATCTTAAAATAACTGTTATATGACTTAATATGATTATTATAAGAGAAATCCTAGAAAAATGTCCATGAATAAGAAAACAAAGAAGTGTTTGTACTAAATCACAGAGAATGACTGTTATGTGCTGAAGTACTAATACAGAAATTTAATGATTTGCATTCTGTAGTAATCAGAACATTGAAGAATTAACTATAGCTGAGATATTCAAGAAATTTTTTTGTACATATATTTATTTTGTACATATATTATTTTGTACATATAATTATTTTGTTGATGCTGCTGTTGTTGTTGTAGAGACACGCATCAGTTGGGATTGAGAAAACTTGTTAGTCTGTAATAATTATTTCAGGTGATTCAGGTGACTCATGAAAGTATGTCCTCCACCTCCTCTTTCTCCTCTTCTTCATCATCATTGTTTCATGTCTGCTTTCCATGGGTCGCCATGGTTGGAGTCAGTTTATGTGTGACAGTACTGCTCCCCCAGACTGACTAGAGGACCACATTTCACTTGTATTTCATTTTTAGTTTGATTCCTATAGTTTGATGTCCATTCTCATCCCATGTACTGTATATCTTCTATTGACATATTTTATTTTATTAATATATTTTAACTTTTATTAACTTATATGAATTTATTAACTATATTTTATATTAGCTTATAGCTCTTAAAGAGAGAGAGATTGTTTAATCAACTCTATAAGCACAATTATATCAATTATTCACCAGTTTAACCTAAATACAGCCACTAAGCTGCCCTCATGATATATTCACACACATCAGCTGTATTGTACCATAGGCAAAGAAACAGGATATGCTGAATGAGCTTTTGTATGAAAAATTCAAACCTGGTTTTATTTGGTTAAAGTTTTTATATGAGTTAGTCAGAAGAGGAAAGGAAACACCCATGAACCTTTTCAAGAACTCTGAAAGGAAGAGAGGAATTTAGCCTTAGACCAGAGATCTGGTCCAAATGCTTGCAACAGAGTGGACTCTACTAAAGGTACTCATGGATCAAGTGGTGGTGTTAACCCTTTTAATACCAACCCACCTGAGACTGACACCTAGATCTATGATGCACACTTCCTGTTGTAAAGTGTTCTAAATTAACATCTGTCAAAATTTCATATAAATTTATCTTTCAAACACCAGCTTCATTATGACAGCTATTTTAGAAACTTAATTATTTCCAAAATTATTTGAAACAAAAGCAATTTAATTTCAATAGAAATATGGTAACAAATAGGTTTAAACTGCACAACGGATTAAGAATTAACCCTTTAGTATTTAAACCATCCATATACAACCAAAATATTCCATCTGTTTTATGTTTAAATTGACCAGATCCAGGCTCTCACACCTACCCTACAATGTTATTCTAAATATAAACAGTCACATCATTAAAATCTCAAAGATATGAGATAATGCATGATTAATTCGAAATAATGTGAATAAATAAGCCATTTCATTTGATAGAATAATCTGAATGCTAAAGCAGTGGTCCCCAACCTGTGGTCTGAGGACCCTTGGTGGTCCGCTAAGATAGTACTGGGGGTCTGTGAATTAAATTCAAAATTTCATATACAGATATATATATATATATATTAGAAGAAATGAGGTAATCAGAAGATCGGATGGTTTATATTTACAGATATTTAACCAAAAAAAAATTCTTTCCTTCTTCTTCCCTCTTTCTCTTTAGCACTCGCCTCAGATACAAACACACACACTCACACACACATACACATACACACATGTTCGCTCTCTCACTTTCTCCTCATCCACCTCACCCTTTTGTACTGTCTTATTCCTCCCCACCACTATGAAACTCTATAAAATGATTAAAATTCCCCACAAAGGAATTATTTTGATTTGAAAACCCCACTAGAATGGGAGAAAGCGCTAATGATCTAAGTGATATGATATATATGTAAAAAATGTAATATATAAATAAATATCTGTAAATATAAACCATCCGATCTTCTGATTACCTCATTTCTTCTAATATATAATACCTGTACATCATCTCCAAACCTTCCAATATATATATATATATTCACATAAGGATAAGCATATTAAAAGGGGTCCGTGGGAAAATTCATTTAAATAAAAGGGGTCTTTTGTAGTGAAAAGTTTGGCAACCTCTGTGCTAAAGGGTTAAGTCTCCTATGTAAAGACAAGAACAATCCCTCTTATGGGATTTCACATAGTTTCCATTTACCAAATTTCTCTCCCAAAGGTTTGGTGAACCTCAGGTTATGTTACCTGATACTTACCTGAATGTTTCAATATTTAAGTGATAATATACTATTCATAAAGTATCACAGGAAATGTGTAATCAATCATCATCTTTACCATCATTATTATTGCATCCACTTTTCCATGTTCTTATGGGTCAGATGGTAATTTGTTGAGGTAGATTTACTATGGCTGGATGCCCTCCTTGTTGCCCAGCCCTCACTTGTTTTACAAGCAAGGTAATATTTCCACATGACCAGGCATATTTTCATGGAAAATTAGCAGTGAAAGTCATTGCTAGTATAATAGTAACAACTCATTTACATCTATCACTCAATATCAAGACAGAGAGAGAGAAACACACACACACACTATATCAAAGTTGATAGTCTACTCTTAGTGTCATCCTTGGATGAGCTGTTCACAACAGTGAACAATCATGAATAGCCCATCTATGTATAATACATATATACCGATCCACTCTATGCAGCATATTGAGTTCTGTATCAATAAATGTTTGCGCTACGTAAAATATATAATTGGTTTATTTTATTACTGTTACATCATCGTCGTTTAACGTATATATATATATATATATATATATATCATCATCATCATTGTTTAACGTCCGTTCTCCATGCTAGCATGGGTTGGACGGTTCGACCGGGGTTCTGGGAAGCCAGAAGGCTGCACCAGGCTCCAGTCTTATCTGGCAATGTTTCTACAGCTGGATGCCCTTCCTAACGCCAACCACTCCGTGAGTATAGTGGGTGCTTTTTACGTGCCACCTGCACAGGTGCCAGGCGAGGCTGGCAACGGCCACGGTCGGATTGGTGTATTTTACGTGCCACCGGCACGGAAGCCAGTCGAGGCGGCGCTGGCATATATATATATATATATATATATATATATAAACATAATTAAAGGATAAAATCATTAAGATTAATGGATTTTATCAGTGGCCAGCATATAAAAAATAACCTTTTAGGTAAAATTCATATATAGAGATATACTAGCATTAAGACCTGTCGTTGCCGGGTCATAGTGCTAGCGCATGTATATATGTGTATATATATGTGTACATATTACATGTACATCTATATATATACATCTACATATAAAATACAAAGTTATATCTTGATATCGCTAGTGATAACAATTCTCAAAATATATAACAGACTGGAATTGTTAGCCCGTCTCTTGCAATTTCGATCAATTAAATCTTGTCCTCCCTCTTGTATAGAAGTGTGGTTACAATCCAGCCTACTTCTACTTGGGGGGGGGGGGGCATTTTAAATTTTTATCTGGGACGTCCTACGTCCCAGATATAAAGGTAAAAATAAAATATTTCCACTTTGCAAGTTCAAGTCGAGTACTCGCTTGCATGCTCCGTTGACTTGAACCTTGCTTCTATTGTGGCGAATTTACCGCCTCTGGTGAGATATCTTTCATAGTCGCACCAAGACGCTTTTCGAAGGTGCTTTCCTCCAGGTGTTCAAATCTTCTTTTTTCTTTACATTGTATACTTTATAGACAATAGTCTTTTCTTTAATTTGATTTTTTATTATCCATCTGGACTATTCCATTTCTGCACACTAATTTTATTTTTAATTTATTCCCATTCATGTGAAACCACTTATTCAAGTTCAAGTCATTGATGCAATTTTATACCAATTGCTATTTTTACTTTTGTTATGTTACAATTACATTATACTTTAGTTTGATTTTAATTATTACTTACTACATATAATTCAATTGTTATTATTATCTCTAATTTTTATTGTTAAAGTGAAAGTATCTGATATAAAATAGAGAAATGTTTTTGTTTCACTTTTAACACGTAATACTGAAATAGTGGAAAAGATATGATATTGCTATGGGCTCGCTCTAGGCAAGAAGTTGAACATTTTTTTGCCCATGAAACTACATGGACCCTAAGTAAGGCATGTGTAAAATTTGAATGAAATTGGTTGTGTAGTTCTCAAGTTTTAGGGAAACACACAGACAGACAGACACACACACATTCTCAGTTTTATATATAGAGAGATAGATATAGATAATTGTATAGAATACAATTATAATTAAGGGCACAGAAGCTACTGTAGTGAACTCCAGTAAACTTCCTCTTTCTAGTATATATACATACACACGAACGTAGCAGGTAACAGTTAACCTTTAGGTGCTGTTTTGGACCCTGTTGCCATTATAGATGGATAGTTGTATTCCATCTAATGTGACTCTACTCAGAAGGCTGTAATATCATTTGACAGGAACACGGTATAAAGAAATACATGGAACAAGGTGGTGACTTTAAATGTCTTTAATGTGGGCCTCACATACATACATATATATACAAGCTGAATGATAAATGGAAGTGGTTGATGGACATTTATTCATATATCTACATGCATCTATGTGGGTTGTATGTTAGCTGTTAATCTTGGTGAGGAAGCTCATGAACAGTGATATGTTAGAACCTGTGCAGTGTGTTGGTGCTGTGTGGAGATGTTGTTGATGACATTGGTGAGAGACATGATGGTGGCAATGTAATGTTGTCAGTGGTTAGACCTTAGAAGGTCTGGAACCAACAGACTCCAAGACTAGGAAGAGGTGAGTTTTTATAGCTAACAGTAAGCTCAAATGTAGTTTAGAACAGACTGCCTCACGTGATTCATTTGGAGGCTGCGATTGGTTGGGTTGTATATTGGTATGGATAGAGTAAGAGAGAAATTGCGCCAGTACTAACCTATCAGTGTGGTAGACACAACGGAGTCCAAAACACTACCCAAAGGTTACCTGTTACTTACTACGTTCGTATGTATGTATATATAATAGAGAGAGGAAGTTCACTAGAGTTCATTATATTATAGAAGAATAGTGTGGTCTTCCATCTATACTACCATGCCTATATGCTTTTCAGCCTGTGTATTTTTGAAGTGAAACATATAGTGGCTGGATGTATTTGGCATCTACTTCTAGCATATAGGCATGGTAGTTTCTGTGCCCTTAATTTAATTTTATTCTATGCAATTATCTCTCTCTTTCTCTCTCTTTCTCTCTCTCTCTCCCTCTCTCTCTCTCTCTCTCTATATATATATATATATATATATATCAATAATAATAAAGGGTAAAATTAATTAATTAATTAATAATTAATAATTTTACCAAGTAGTTCGGTATGTTAAAGAACCATTATCGGTAACCTTGTACAAAAATTCTATAATTATAAGCATAATATTAATTAGGGTTCAGCAAATTCCTTCACCACATACCGAAATTTAGAAATAGCAGTCAAATACTATTCCTCTACCATAAGATATCTCCCAGACAGCTTATAATTAAAGAATATATATATATATATATATATTATATATATATATATATATATATATATATATGATGGATTTCTTTCACTTTCCATTTGTGAAGCCCATTCAAAAAGCTTTGGTCCTCTTGGGGCTATTGTAGAAGACACTTGCCCAAGGTGCCACTCAGTAAGGACTAAACTTGAGACTATGGTGGTTAGGACACCGACTTCTCAACCACACAGCCATGACTTAGGAGCAAAAAATTGCATCCAAAATTAAAACCATAGCATGCTTTATATATGTGAATATATACATACATACATATATATATATATATGTGTGTGTGTGTGTATGTATGTTTGTGTGTGTATATATATATATTATATTTACATACATACACACACGTACATACACACTATAAAATGCAGTTTCACCTTCAGTAAATTGTAATGTATAATGCTGTTAAACCACTTGACTTTATGTGGTAGAAATGTAAATTCCAATTCACACCCTTATCTCCACATTGACTTCCTCTTGCTACAACAATACAACATGAACCATGGTGGTTTGGCTTGATTGCAGTTGACTTAGCAAACAATATCTTAGGTTTGAACTGTTTAATAATAACATTTAGAATGTTATGAACATCTCTGGCAAATTGTAATAAACTGCAAATAGTTAATTTATTTACTGGGTACAAACAAGAATAGTGTATTAATACTTGAAATTGAATCTATTAATCTTTTTCATACCAAGCTCGTCCATCCAAAACCGCTTGCTATGAAACCAACCTTTGCTTTCTTAGTTATCTGAATTAAAAACCTTCCATTATACTTTCATGTTAATTTTATGCTATGAAAAACACCTGCTTTAATAATGATAAAGGTATTATAGTAAATACTTCATTATTTAGAATATTAATTGAAGCTGTTGCAACAAATTTCAATCATCATCATCATCATCATCATCATTTTAATATCCAGTTTTTCATGCTTACATGGGTCAGATGGAATTTTGTTAAGGCATATTTTCTATGGCCAGTTGCTCTTCCTGTTGCCAACCCTTACCTGTTCCCAGGTTAAGTAATATATTCCCACGACCAGGTGTTTTTTGCATGGAAGACTGGATACAAACAAACTTGTTTGTATCTTGATGGTTCTCATTTACAACCATTACATGATATCACAACAAGGGTACACAGACACATACACACATGCATGCACACATGCATGCACACATGCACTCACATATATATGCTCTCACATGCACTCACATAAACATACACATATACACACACATGTATACACAAAGGGGCTTTTTTCCAGATTCTGTCTATCAAGTTCATTTGGTCAGCCCAAGGCTAAAGTAGAAAACATTTGCCCAAGGTGCCATATGGTAGGACTGAACCAGAGACCACATGGTTGGGAAACATGCTCCTTAACCTCACAACCATGCCTGTACATGTTATAGGGTAGCAAAAAAGTTAAATAACTATTTCACAGTTTTTCATCTAAAAATGTTTGCTTCTACTCACTTGGCTCTAAACCATCTTGTTTTCAGTTAAGCTAAGCAGATAAACTAATATGCCTAACCTAAAGACATAGCTTGAACTGTATTAACTCTCTTAATCAATAAGTGTCTACACATCTCTGTTACTAAATGGAAATCATGACAAACTGCCTCAGTTCCTTTAGCTGCTAACCTATTTCTTTCTAGTCAGTTTTATATCAAGATATTATCACTTCAGATTCACATTTGCCTAAAGCCCCAAATGCTTCTAACAGTCAAATGGTTTGCTTCAGTTAGTTGATTTCTTTTGTCTTTCAAGGCTACTATGTCATACTAAAATTCCTGCTCTTGAGAACTTCAGATTCTTATGAATGAAGTACTGCTCTTGTTTTCACTTCCTTTGAATAACAGACATGGCCTTTTGAATGAAATTCAATAAATTAATTGCTTCCATCTGACTAACACTTTCAATAAAAATTTTTAAAAACTTTGTAATAATAATAATAATAATAATAATAATAGTAATGATGATGATGATTCAAAATTAATCAGAAATTGGAGAACAATCCCACTTGAGCATTGAAGAATGGTTATAAAATAGAAAAGAAAGTATCTTTAAAATGAAGTGAAGCTTGTGTACAACTTTTGACCAAATTTAATTTACTTGCAAGATGGTGCTACTAAACAAATTAATTTCTATAATCTTAAATGTCAACTTCTGCAAGAGATCTTGGAAATGTTCTAGGTTATTGATTTTCATGTGAGAGGATTTTGGTTTTGCTAAACCCGCAAACTACATGGTGATTTCCAGTTCATTTGACCCTTCACCACCAATTTATTCTCTTCCTGTTATTCTACTTGCTCTGTGACTGCTTTAAGTGTAACATCAGGCACCAAATACCAATAACACTGATGGGTAACAGGATACAAATTACTGTCTTCCTTAGATATGAGTCTGACAACTTATATCCATCCACTCAGATAGATTTTTAGATGTTTATCATCAATAGTTGCTGAAATATTCTAATTTTCTCTAAGAAGCCACAACAAAATGATTGAACCTCTGTGTGAGTCACTCAACCTGCTAGAAAGAGCAGCTAAATTTTCCTCAAATCAAACTGTACTGCAAAAGACAAAAATAATATATTGGACAGTGTAGGCTCTAGTATATACAAATAAATGTGATGGTCGTGGCTGGAGTGCTTTGATCATATGTCTACTTCATTTGTGCTACATAGAAATGAACAACACTAACAACAGGTTTTTTACTTTTAGCACTCATAAATTGTTTATTTTAGTAAAAATACTGAACTGCTTCAAGTAGGATGTTGAAAGGTATGATGTGGGGAGCAGGAACATGTTTACTGTTGTGGAGATTTGTGGCTACCTTGCATTTTAGATGAGGTGGATGGAGTATGCCAAAAAAAGAGGCAAATGTGGTGGTGACAAGGTGCCAGAATGTACACTTGTTATCATGCGTCCATGTATATATATATATATATATATATATGTATATCATCATCTTTTAACATCCGTCTTCCGTGCATTCGTGGGTAGGATGGTTGAGAGGAGCCAGCCAAGTAGAAAACTACTCTAGTTTACTGTATCTGTTTTGGTAGGGTTTTTATGGCTGGATGCCCTTCCTAACATCAACCTCTCTGCAGAGTGAACTCAGTGCTTTTTACATGGTACTAGCTCAGTTAAGATTACTTTTGACATGATTTTTACAGATGCACAAATGATTTGTTTATAATGTCCCACCCATGGAAGGTGGATGTTAAACGATGATAATGGTGATGATGATGATCAAATGCTTGTGCCGCATATCACTCTCTCCATCAAATCAACATTGTCTGTACAGGTGCACTGTGTACCATGCGTCAGGCTTTGAAGTGATCACAGAGCAACATGAGATGAAGTGTTTTGCTCAAGAACACAATGCACCACCCAGTCTAGGAATTTAACTCCCTCACCACTAAGCTTTGTGCCCTCACTATACGAGTTTATATGTATATATATAATTTGCAAAGTTACTTGGTTTATCCTTCCAGTGCAGGTGCCACTTAAAAAGCACCCAGTCTACACTGTAAAGTGGTTGGCATTAAGAAGGGCATCCAGCAGCAAAAACTGTGCCAAAACTGACCTCACCTGTGTGAGTGCCACATAAAAAAGCACTCAGCTCACTGGTTGGTGTTAGAAAGGGCATCCAACCATAAAAACCATGCCAAAACAGACACAGAAACATGGTGCAGGCTCTGCCTGGCCAGCTCCTGTCAAACTGTTCAACCCATGCCAGCATGGAAGGAGGATGTTTAACAATGATGATGATGAGTACTGTTAGATCATTGTTAGTGCTACTGTAACATGTAACTCTGTACAGCCTGCTTGGCAAGGAGATTGGTTTTTGTAGGACACTCCACAAGACAAAACCTATCAAAGGATTGATGAACTCAGTAGCATCAACAACCATCCAACAGCTGCAAGTCAGAGATACCTTATCTTTGTTTAAATATCTCTTGAAAGGAAGGAAAACTTGCAACTTTGTTTGCATCTAATGATGTCGTCTAGTTTGTCTTTTTGGGAAAATTCTTGCATTGTTTAGAGAGTGGGCCTTGCCTTATTTTGAAAAGTTTTAGGCTCTGGTATTGCTTTTTTTTTTTTTAAACATCTGTTATGTGTTGCATACTATGGCTGGCCATAGTCATAAAAGGCAAAACACTCAATGATGGAATGAAGGTGTATGTGTGGATGGGGTAGCTCTCTGAACAAGTGGCACCCATCATTGCCACATTGCTGCTGCTTTAGGAGAACAGGCAAGTGATGACATTGCTTAAGATCAAATTGCAACCATCATGTGTGTGTGTGTTTTCATTCATTCATTTGTTTCTGCTAGAAATATTTGAAATATTCCTATGTTAAGTTCTTGTATCAAGGTTCTATTGGTCAGCAATACTAGGTATATTCATGTGTACTAGAAATAAGTGGATAGTTATCCCAATATAAAACAAGTATTTAACAATAGGCAGTGATCCTTGTTGAATAGAAACAAATATTTAATATTTTCCAGATGGTCAGAGTAAGATGAGATAGTGTAATGTATATGGTAGAGAGATTTAGCTTGTTTGTTTGCCTAACTGTAGCACCTTAGTCAGTCAACAAATTTAATTCTAAGTGGACATACACAGGGGCACTCTTTAAATTTGTAAAAAAAAACAAAAAAAAAAAACAATATTATCGTGTATGATATAAGGATTTTCTCTCCTTTCTTAATTTTTTCTTTTTATTACAAATTTGGACATTTGTGTGTATAAGTCACCCAAATGGTTTACAGCTTTTAGTATTGTCTGTTCATGAATATGTGCTTGTTTGCTTGTATGTATGTGTATGTATATATGTGTGTGTATGTATGTGTGCATGTATATATGTATGTATGCACATGTTTTATCTTTTTTTTTTTCACACAAATGCATGCTCAAACACACCAATGCACCAATACTTTATGTCTATAAATAAACATTATGCTTGAAATGTGGGACATAATTAACAAAATATTCAGAAGCTATTTAACATGGTTTTCTAAACTTGAGGACATAAAAATACTTCCTCTTAAGGTTCAGTTCTTGTAATAATAGGATAACAAACTGGACAACAGTTTTATATTTCTAATAGTAATTGTTCTTCTGTGATATCTGTTTGAATAGTACTATACAGGGTGATAAATCTTGTTTTTATAATAACTACAGTACCAACTATACAACATGGATCTGGATGAGTTGTGAAGTAACAATGTAGCCAGTCAGTTCAATCCTTATCACAGTCTGTCAGATTGGCTTTCCTGGGGGCTATAATTTTACAAGGAGATTAAATGCATATTGATATGATGTAATAAAACAATGGCATTTCTCACAAAACTAGTTATGTTAGTTTCTTATCCTAATTTATTTGAAAGCATTAAATAAAAGCCTTTGTGTGGGAGTGATACAGTAAAGTTTGCATGGGTTAGTTACCATCATCTTCATCTTCTTTATCATTTTATGTTAACTTTTCATGTCTTGTAAATTATATGGGTTGTTATGGGCTGTGTTACTTTTTATTAACAGTTACTACCTTTCTAGCTGGCTCAGAAGACCACATCTAATACAAACATTGTAGTTTCGGTTTGGTTTGTATAATTTTTGGTTTGGTTTCCACTGTTTTTGGCTTGGCTTCTAAGGAAGGCTGTACTTCCTTTCTATCACCAACCACTTCACAGTGTGAACTGGAAGCATACTATCATAGCTGCAGCACTTGAGTGGTCATCTTGTCCCCAACAAGACTAAAGGGTTGTGGTTAGTTGTAGGATTAATCATGATTCTGTATTTTTACAATGACTTACATATTCATTTTTAATATATTTCATCAGATTCATATCTAAATATGCTAATATTTGTAGTATTTTGTCATTTGAGAACAGCTTCACCTTTCAGATGAATGTGTGTTTATCACACATTCAATTCATTAGCCTAAGGGAACTTTGGAGCACTAAGTTTATGATCAATGAAGTGAATGGATGTTAAGGTATATAGATAGAAAGTTGATTGCATCTGTATCAATGGTTTGTTAGGGTAGCATGTAAGGGGGTTAATTAGGTCTGGTCATAAATAGAAACAGTACTTAGGTCTGGTTATAACTGGAAGTAGTAGTTAGGTCTCAGAACTGGAAGCAGTAGCTAAGTCTTAAGTATAGAGTTCCAATACAGTGGTCTATAGTTCATGGTCTGAAGTATAGTAGTTCAGCAAAGTGGTTTTTGGATATTGCTTTGGACTACAGCAGCTCAATAAAAGAAGTTTGTACTCAGTGGTGTGAAATATTACAGCTCAGCAAAATAGTTTTTGAGTTTTAGTCTGAAATACTCTGGTTTAGTAAAGTGGTTTTATAGATCAAGGTTTGAAATAACAAATGTTTTTCTAGGCTATTGTCTGAAATATGTTGGTTCAGAAAGAGGTTTTTAATTCATGGTTTGAAATACAATCTTTTAATGAAGAACAGATAAAGTTTACTTGCATCATTCTGCTAATGAGATCTTATCTGAGAAATTCAAGGAATTCCTCAAAGTTCAAAGAATTTAACAAAAAAATTTTAAGAATTTAGCAAAAAAAAAAAATTCAAGTAATTTAGAGAAATGGAGTGTGGGGATAATTCTGCTTCTATCTTCAAAGTGTGTGTAATGAATCACATCTACTGGGTAACTTTTATTAATGTTTTTTTTTAAATTTCTTTATGGAAATATTGATCCCACTGTTTTCCATTTAAAGTAAAGAAAGCAGGTCCAATATTCTTTTGTCTTCACCTCCATCACACCACTTATAAGTTTCAGGCTTGGTGCCACCTTCAAAATGCAACATTCTTCTAATAATGTTCTATTTCTGCAAACATCTGCCATTTTTTTTCATCTTTTTTATTTTTTTAAGTTTATTTTTTTCTGCTGCTGCCAACAAATCATTCTTAAACTCACAGTTATTATATCCTGTTATTTTCCAATGCCATCCCTACCACACCTATAACATTATATTAAACATTATTGTTTGTTTTCACTGTACTGTAAGCATCATTTTCTCAATTACTAATCCAACATTTTATCTCATGCTATCACAATCATTATATTTTTTTAATGCTACCTCATCAATGTCTCAAACATTACAATTACAAACAACAGTTTTGTCTTTCTTCTTAACATTTCTCATTCTTTTTTTCCTGTTTTATTTATTAGAAATAAACAAATCTTTCAGTAGTATTCAAAAGTTATTGCCTTCTGTCAACGAAAATGATGGGTTTTAAACCTGTAACTTGATAAGATCTTTTTTCTTTAAATTCTTTTTGCAAGCTCTCACTTCCTATCAATTCAATTTTTTTTTGTTTTTAAATCTTTTTCCTTTATGTTTTTTTAAATATCATTTTTGTCTTTTCTCTCAGTTCTTTTCTGTGATTTTAAAAATAAATCTTCACACAGCTAGCAAGATAAAGGAATTAGTTATAAGCTCCTTGCTTTAATTATATTCAGAAATATTCGCACATTCATCTGCATTTCCATTTAAATGTGTAATTAACAGATGTTCCTTGTCTTAGAAGATTACATTATGTGATATTGGTTCATTGATAACATATTGTACTCATTGCATCTCATTGCTTGAGTGTGGAAACTATTTTTGACTGATTTAACTTTTCATTCTTCTCCAGTTGATATGTACCAGTAATACATTGATAGTAATAAATTCAATTAATGGTTGAATTCATTAACCCTTCTGATACCAACCTGCCTAAGACCACCCTTGGCTCTACAATACAAACTTCCTGTTTTAAAGTGATCTAAATTAAAACCTTCCATAAAAATTCCATGTTAATTTGTATTCCGAACACCAGCTTAAAAGTTATTTTATTAAATTCTCCATTATTTTCAAAATTAATTGAAAGAAAGGCTGAGTATTTCACCAGAAATATGGTAGCATAATGGTTACTATCTTTACTTGTGTATAAGTTGCACCTCTAATTTAATGTTAAATGTTGGTACAAATTTTTTTCCTTCTTCATAGTTTTAGCTTTACCCTGTGTATTAGTCACACCCTAATTTTTTCAGTTAAAATCAGTTACAACATAGTGTGATTTATACATGAGTAGATACAGTAAATTAAGGCAGGAGGCTTATGTAGACATTAATAGTATTTTTAGTGTTGATTTATAATCTCTGTCAAAGAACAAGCTGTCCAAAATGTCATGAATCAGAATAACAGTGTCCTGAGATCCAATTAACATCATTTCTCATATATTTTTTTTGTCTTACTCTTCAATAGGAAACTATCATTGTTAGCATGACATGTTTTATTTTCATCTATTAGAGGTCGTTCAGCTGCATCATGTATCCATACCTGTAATGTCACCTAACTCTCTTGCATACATTATGTAACTTGGCTAACAAAGCAGCCTCTAGTTTATTACTTGACCTGCTTGAAACAGCACTCGAAATTTCCTCAATTCACACCCAACCATGTCAGAAATGGTCCCTTTGGATAACGTGGTTGTGTTTTCCCTAAACATACCAAACAGATGGATGATCAAGGCTGGAATGCCTTTGATCACAGTTAACCTGAGGATGGAAAGCAACAACATTATTTAACCAAGTCAGTAAGAGAGAGTCTCCTCATGGTTGCTCACCCTGCTAAAAGTAGCAGCCAAGTCTCCTTCATATGTGTGTCCTTTTTATAAGGACATACTGTCATGTAAAAGGACACATTAAATGATATGGTACTTGATTCACTATATCTCATAAAAGACAGGATTGTTATGGCTGAAGTGCCTTTCATCATAGGTGCATTTGTCCAGAGCTGACCTGGGGCTATACAACAATATCAATATTATATAATGTCTTTAATTTCCAGTCAGTTTCCCAGTTCTCTTTCCTCTATGTCCAATGGATCTATTTTAAGATTTTAGATGTTTGCCAGAAAGAAAATCAGTGATGCAAACTTTTAATAAAACTGGCTGAGAAGATGGTAAAATATCTGTTTGAGGCAGTTGATAGGATGGTAATCAGACTGGATTGAGATAAAAGTTTTCTTTTCTTGTCTTTTTTAGATAGATTCTTAATATATAAGTTAGTCAATGGCAGATGAATAGTTGTTTTGATGTTTACAAGGCCTCCCAGACAAGAGAGATTGATGTGGATGCTGTCTAAGCTTGACTCATCATTGTTGTTGTTGTTGTCGTCAACATCATCATCGTCATCAACCATTTGCTTTTCATGCTGGCATAGGTGGCTGGTTTACTCTAATGTCTCATTTTTGATATGTCTTCTGTAGTTGTATGCATTTCTTATGCCAATCACTTTGCAGAGTGTACTGGGCATTTTTTTTCATGGCATTAGCACATGTGAGATCATCTTGTAACTCCTTGTGGATTACAAGGTGACAACTCTGCAGAAAAATCTAGGCTGGGAGATAGAAGTAGAAATCTGATCTGACTGCTGGCCTCTACTAAAGGTGTCTGTAGTGCTGGTAATTAGCCCTAAGTTGCTAGTAATTGAACATATCTGTGATTAAATTTAGTTGTATCTTGGGAGTGTCATTTCGCCAATAATAAATGCATGCACTGGTTATATTTCACTTCTTTTATTAGTCAGCTAGTTAACCAATTAACCTATAGATTGTTTGATTAACTTGTCTGTCAGTTAAGTTTGTTGAAGTCCTTTTGCTGCTATTCATGACCTCGTCAATGACATGCCCTTTCTACTTCAAGTCTGAAGCAGTTACTGATGCGGTCATGAAAGGTAATGAAAAGACTTTGACGTACTTACCTGACTGATTGATTGGCTAAATGTTTAATCAAACAATTGATTACTTACTTGGTTAAATGGTCTACTAGTTGACTACTACTACTACTCTTACTAATACCACCGCCACCAGATTGATAAATGTACCAAGGCCACTTTCCAGAAAGGGAAATTGAAGACTTCACATTCAGTGGTGTTAGATGTTGACGTGGTCACAAAAGAACTTGAGCAGGAACAAACTTGCAAATACTTTGGAATAAATGAGGGCTCTGGCATTTAGCATGCAAGTGTGAAAGAGAAGATCAGGAAGGAATGTTATAGAAGAGTTCGAGCAGTCCTAAAATCCGAGTTAAATGCATGTAACAAGGTTTTAGCTATAAGTTCCTTAGCAATTCAGGTTGTTATTTACAGTTTCAATGTGTTAAACTGGCATATGAGTGAAATAAGGAAGATTGACAGGAAAATCCATAAGCTGCTGACTTGCAATAAGATGCACCACCCAAAGGTAGATGCAGATTGTCTTTATCTACCCAGAGCTCAAGGAGGTTGAGACTTGATGCAGTTTGAAATCTCCTGCAAAGCCACCACAACTGGACTGGCAAAATATCTTGAAACATCTAACAACTGGATGCTAAAGCTTGTTGAAAACTTTGAAAAATGTAAGCAGTTTCGTTCTGTTATGAAGGAGAGCAAAAAGTTTGCAAGTGAGTTTATGCATAATACCCACGTAGAACAGCATGATAGAAGTGCAGCAACTGTAGTTGCAAAGGTGAAATCAATTGCAAAGCAAAATGCATTTGGAAAGTTGGCTAATAGGTGAGAACAAAAACCTCTGTATGACAAATATGTGGCCCATAGCAAACAAGCTGATGTAAACTAGAAGCACACCCATCAGTGGCTGCAGAGCTCAGAGCTAAAGGCAGAGAGTGAAGGCTTTATCTTGGTTGCCCAAGATCAGAGCTTATTGACCTGGAACTATCAAGCCAATGTGATGAAAAATGGCATAGACCCAAACTGCTGATACTGCAATGATGGGATTGAAACAGTGGACCAACTGATCTGAGTGTAAGGTTTTAGCACCTGTAGAGTACAAATCAAGACATGACAGAATTGGCCAATATCTACAGTGGATAATGTGTCAGCATTATAAAATCAAAACTACTGACAAAAGGTACAAGCACCACCTTGTGGCTGTAACTGAGGGAGAAAATGTAACTATTCTTTGGGACTTCCCAGTATGTACAGACCAGACCATCAAAGCAAATAAACCAAATGTTGTTGTGAAAGACCAAAACAATAACGTCTCTTTATTGATTGACATGAGCATACTCTGTGACTATAATATCTCAGCAAAAGAATTTGCTAAGCTCAGAAAATATAAAAATTTGCCAATCAAAATCGAAAAGATGTGGCATTTCAAGACGGATACAGTACCAGTGATCGTAGGAGCACTTGGAATGATCAAAAAAGGAACTGAAAATTATTTAAGATTGATCTCTTGCTTACCATCCTTGCAGGAAGTGCAAAAGATTGTCTTAACTGGTACGTCATGCATATTGAGAAGAGCATTGTCGCTATGAATTTTCTTCCCTCCCCTCTTTATTTTCTTTGTTTACTTTTTTATTTTTTATTGTTTCCTTTTTCTCTCTGTCTTTTGTTCCCTTTTTCTCTATCACATGACTTTGTAAATGAACAATCTGGTGTGTTTATTTTAATGGCCTACCAATGTATACAGTACATTTCTCTGCCCTAGGTGTCAAGAAGACCTTTGGCAAGAAATGGAAACAGAATTGAAAGAAGAGGCTAATGAAAATAATAATTTTAAAAAATAAAATAAAACTAGTGCATGTGTTTATTATTGGCAAATTCACCCCCTCAAGATAAAATAAAATTTGTTTCAACATGTGAGAATTTTATAAACCAAATACAGAAACAAAATTTTCTATGATTAGATACTTTCCAGCTGTGACTATCTTGCCTATTTTTCAGACATATTGCAGACTAGACTATATTATTCAAGCTGTTCATTGTTTTTAAAGATGGAGTAGTTTGAGGATGATTTAGCTTCTATTTC